>NC_046171.1:39700445-39872945 GCF_011064425.1 Rattus rattus
ATAACAAAAAACCCAGGATAGCGAAAACTATACTCAACAATAAAAGAACTTCTGGGCAATCAACATCCCTGACTTCAAGCAGTATTACAGAGCAATAGTCATAAAAACTGTATGATATTGGTACAGAGACAGACAGATAGATCAGTGTAATAGAATTGAAGACCCAGAAATGAACCCACACACCTACAGCCACTTGATTTTTGATGAAAGAGCTAAAACTATCCAATGGAAGAAAGATAGCATTTTCAACAAATGGTGCTGGTTCAACTGGAAGTCAGCATGTAGAAGAATGCAAATTGATCCATTCTTATACCCTGTGCAAAGCTTTAAGTCCAAGTGGATCAAGGACCTCCACATCAAACCAGAAACACTCAAAACAATAGAAGAAAAAGTGGGGAAGAGTCTCGAACACATGGGCACTGGAGAAAATTTCCTGAACAAAACACCAATGGCTTATGCTCTAAGATCAAGAATCAACAAATGGGACCTATAAAACTGGAAAGCTTCTTCTTTAAGGCAATAGACACTGTCATTAGGACAAAACGGCAACCAACAGATTGGGAAAAGATCTTTACCAATCCTACATCTGATAGAGGGCTAATATCCAAAATATACAAAGAACTCAAGAAGTTAGATTTCCAGAGAGCCAAATAACCCTATTTAAAAAAATGGGGTACAGAGCTAAGCAAAACATTCTCAGCTGAGGATTATCGAATGGCCAAAAAGCACTTAAAGAAATGTTCGACATCCTTAGTCATCAGGGAAATGCAAATCAAAACAACCCTGAGATTCCACCTCACACCAGTGAGAATGGCTAAGATCAAAAACTCAGGTGACAGCAGATGCTGGCAAGGATGTGGAGAAAGAGGAACACTCCTCCATTGTTGGTGGGATTGCAGACTGGTACAACCATTCTGGAGGTTCCTCAGAAAATTGGACAGTCCACTACCTGAGGACCCAGCTATACTTCTCCTGGGCATATTCCCAAAAGATGCTCCAACATACAACAAAAACACACGTTCATAGCAGCCTTATTTATAATAACCAGAAGCTGGAAAGAACCCAGATGTTCTTCAACAGAGGAATGGATGCAGAAAATATGGTACATTTACTACTTGGCTATTAAAAACAGTGGCTTCATGAAATTCATAGGTAAATGGACGGAAATCTCATCCTGAGTGAGGTAATTCAATCACAGAAAAACACACTTGGTATGCACTCATTGATAAGTGGATATTAGCCAAAAAGCTCGAATTATCCAACATGCAATACACAGACCACAGGAAACTCAGGAAGAAGGATGTCCAAAATGTGGATGCTCCCACTTCTTAAAAGGGGAAAAAATAACCATAGGAGGGGATATAGAAGCAAAGTTTAGAGCAACGACTGAAGGAATGGCCATTCAGAGCCTGGCCCACATGTGGACCATATACATACAGCCACCAAAACTAGATAAGATTGATGAAACTAAAAAATGCATGCTGAAAGGGACTGGATATAGATCTTTCCTGAGAGACACATCCAGAGCATGTCCAATACAGGGGTCAATGCTAGCAGCAAATCACCGAACTGAGAACAGGACCCCCTTGGGGGAAATTAGAGGAAGAATTGAAAGAGTTGAAGGAGCTTGCAACCTCATAAGAACAACAATGCCAACCAACCAGAGCTTCCAGGGACTAAACCACTACTGAAAGACTATACATGGACTGACCCAGGGCTCCAACTGCATATGTAGCAGAGAATAGCCTTGTTGGGGCACCTGTGGAAGGGGAAGCTCTTGGTCTTGCCAAGGTTGGACCCCCAGTGCAGGGGAAAATGGGGGGGCAGTAAGGGGGATGTATGGGGCAATACCCATATGGGGGAGGGGGAGGAGAAGGGATGGGGGCTTACGGACAGGAAACTGGGAAGGGAAATAACATTTGAAATGTAAGTAAAGAAATATATCTAATAAAAATTTTTTAAAAAGAACATAATCAACAAGAGCCGGGACAATATGGCACCACTGGAGCCTGGTTATCCTGCTACAGCAAATCCTGGGTAGGCTAACACAGCTGAGGCAAAAGGAGATGACCGGAAATCCAATCTTATGAAGATGATAGAGGCTTGTAATAAGTATATCCCTTAAAGAAATACAGGAAAATACAATCAAACAGGTGAATGAAATTAATAAAGCTGTCCAAGAACTGAAAATAGAAATAGAAGCAATTAAAAAAAAACACACACACACAAACTGAGTGAGATGGTTTGCATATGCTCAGCCCAGGGACTGGCACTATTAGGAAGTGTGGCCTTATTGGAGTAGGTGTGTCACTGTGGGCGTGGGCTTTAAGACCCTCATCCAAGCTGCCTGGAAGTCAGTCTTCTGCTAGCAGCCTTCAGATGAAGATGTAGAACTCTCAGCTCCTCCTGCACCATGTTACCATGCCTAGATGTTACCATGTTCACACCTTGATGATAATGGACTGAGCCTCTGAACCTGTAAGCCAGCCCCAATTAAATGCTGTCTTTATAAGAGTTGTCTTGGTCTGTCCACAGCAGTAAAACCCCAACAAGACACAAGGTTTTCATCTTGGAGATGAAAACCCTAAGCAAGAGTTTAAGAACTACAGATGCAAGTATCACCAGCAGAATACAGAAGAAGAGAGAATCACAAGTGTAGAAGATATGATTGAAGAAATGAATACATGGGTCAAAGAAAATGATAACTCAAAAAAGTTCATGACACAAAATAGCCAAGAAGTCTGAGACACTATGAAAAGACCAAACATAAGAATAATAGGAATAGAAGAAGGAGATTTCCAGCTACAAAGCCCAGAGAATATTTTCAACAAAATCATAGAAGAAAATTTCTCCAACCTAAAGAAAGAGATGCCTATAAACATTCAGGAAGCTTAAAGAACACCAAATAGATTGGACTAGACAAGAAAATGTTCCCACCACAAAATAATCAAAACAGTAAGTATACAGAACAAAAAATTTTAAAAGCTGGTAGGGGAAAAGGCCAAGTATCATATAAAAGCAGACCTATTAGAATTACACACTACTTCTCAGCGGAGACTCTAAAAAACAGAAGGTCTTGGGCAGATATCTTGCAAACTCTAAGAGACCAGAGATGTCAGCCCAGACTACTATACACAGCAAATCTTTAAGTCACCTGAATGAAAAAACAAGATATTCAATGACAAAAACAACATTAAACAATATCTATCCATAAATCGAGCCCTACAGAAGATACTAGAAGAAAAATTCCAACCCAAAGTGAACAACTACACTCAAGAAAATACAGGAAACAAATAACCCCACACCAGCAAACCAAAGAAAGAGAAACACACACTCCAACATCGCCAATATCTCATAACAGGAATTAATAATTATTGGTTGTTAATGTCTCTCAACATGAATGGACTCAATTCCCCAATAAAAGACACAGGCCAACAGAATGGATGTGAAAACAAGATCCTTTACTCTTCTGTACACAAGAAACACACCTCAGGGGGTTGGGGATTTAGCTCAGTGGTAGAGCGCTTGCCTAGGAAGCGCAAGGCCCTGGGTTCGGTCCCCATCTCCGAAAAAAAAAAAAAAAAAAAAACCACCTCAGGAGCAACAATAGCACATTACCTCAGAGTAAAGATGGGGAAACTATTTTCCACGGAAATGGACCCAAGGAACAAGCTGGGGTATCTGTTCTAATATGTCATAAAATAGACATCAACCAAATTTAATCAAGAGAGATGAAGAAGGATACTTCATATTCATCAAAGAAAAAAAAATCCACCAAAATGAACTCTCAATTCTGAATGTCTATGCCCCAAATGCAATGGTACCTACATTCACAACAAAAACATTACTAAAGCTTAAATCATGCATTAAACCCCACACATTAATAGTGGAAGAGTTCAACACCCCACTCTCACCAGTGGACAGGTCCTCAAGACAGAAATAATGAAATTTGTTGTAGTAAATATTATCTGGGTGTTTCTACCCCACCTTAGGATTTTTTAGTTTCCAAATAAAAGACACAAAACCTTTATATCTATAATAAGTCTTAAAATATTAGAGCTGAGCAGATATCAACCTTCTGTGCTATTTGGTCTAGTTCTCTGTCAATAATCCCAAGAAATCATCTGCTATGTTCTGCCTGGGCTGCTCCTATACCAAGCCAGCCCACACAGCCATGCAGTCATGACCCATCTACCCCATGGCGCCTTCTTTCTTCTTCCTGGTCCCTGCCTCAGACCCCAAGCCCAAGAACCAAAGTTTGCCTACCTCTGTTCTGCCCAGCTATAGGCTGTAAGCCTCTTTATTAGCCAATTACAGATAACTTGGGAGGGCAAGTTTACACAACAAAAGCTGGTATAGGTGAAGAACTGTTTATCTTAGAGCACCCAGATCTTGGGTGTAGTGGCTATTCCTGGTTGTCAACTTGACTCTATCTGGAATGAATTACAACCCAGAATTGGAAGGCTCACCTTTGATCCTGATCTTGAGGCTGGGAGATACAAGTTTCTGACCTGGATCTTGGTATGGAGATCTTGAGGCAAAGTGGCTATGAAGTCAGGAACTTAAGGCAAGGAGATCTCTGAGTTCAAGTTACCTGGGACAAAGCAAGTCCTAGACCCCTGTGTGGTAGTACATGCCTTTAATCTGGGATACAACTTCTGCTAGAGACTTAAATAAGAACGTTGGAAGATGGAAGTGTCTCTCTCTTTTTTGCCTGCCTGCCTGCCCGGTGGGACTGAGCCACTGCTAGATCCTTCAACTTCCATTCACAGCTACTGCTGACCATTGTTGGGGAGTTGGACTACAGACTGTAAGTCATCAACCAATTCTCTTACTAAATAGAGACTACCCATACATTCTATGACTCTAGAGAACCCTGACTAAGACATTGGGGTACAGAATTTAGCACATAAATACAAGGATCATCGGACCAACCCAATACAGAAACTAAGAAAGGCTATAAATCAAATTGACCTAACAGATATTGATAGAACATATCAAACACAAAAGAATATACCTTCTCAGAACCACACAAAACTTTTTCCAAAACTGACCAGCGGGGAACTGCCTGGAACACATTGGCATAGGAGACAACTTCCTGAACAAAACACCAACAAGATCAGGCGCTGAGGTCAACAATTAATAAATGGGACTTCATGAAACTGAAAAGCTTCTGTAAAGCAAAGGACAACATCATTAGGAAAAAATGGCAGCCTACGGAAAGGGAAAAGATATTCACCAACCCTACATCCAACAGAGGACTAATATCCAAAATATATCAACACAGGAAATTAGATACCAACAAAACAAATAACTTAATTTAAAAATGGGGTACAGAACTAAACAGAATAATCCATAGAAGAAACTAATGCCCAAACGCACTTAAAGAAATGTTCAATGTCCTCAGTAATCAGGGAAAGGCAAATCAAAATGCCTCTGAGATTCCATCTTATATCCATCGGAATGGCTGAGATCAAAAACTCAAAAACATGCTGGCCAGGGTGTGGGGCAAGGGGAACACTCCTCCATTGCTGGTCGGACTGCAAACAAGGACTACCACTTTGAAACCAATTTGGTGGTTTCTCAGAAAGTTGGGAATAGTTCTACCACAAGACCCAACTATAAAACTCCTGGGCATATACCCAAAAATGTCCCACTATATCATAGGGACACTTGCTCAACTATGTTCATAGCAGTTTTATTCATAATACCAAGAAACTAGAAACAACCTAGATGTCCCTCAACTGAGAAATGGATAAAGAAAATGTGGTACATCTACACAATGGAATACTATTCAGGTATTAAAAAAATCAAAGTCATCATGAAATTTCCAGGCAAATGGGTGGAACTAGAAAATATCATCCTGAATGAACTAACCCAGACCCAGAAAGACACCTATGGTATTTAATCACTCATAAGTAGACATCAGCCATAAAGTACAGGACAACCATGCTACAATCCACAGAACCAAAGAAACTGAGTAATAAGGAGGCTCCGGGAGGAAGTGTGGCTCTTATTCAAAAGGGGAAATAAAATAGACCTCCAAGGTGGATGGAGAGAGGGAACTGGGTAGGAGAAGGGAGGGGGATGGAGATCAGGTGGGAGAAGAGTTAGTTGGTAATTGGTGGGAGGGCATGCTAGCAATTTGCAGTTGGAACCCAGCATTTCATTCTACATTTAATATGGAAGCTTACTTTTTTTTTTTTTAAAAAAAAGTGTCAAAAGTTTTTTGACTGCCTGGCTGAAGCATTTGTCAAAAGATGACCTACCAAAAGGGGGTTGGAGATGCCCGAGATTCCTCAGCTTGATGTTGATGAAGAAATTTAAGGGCCAGGGAAATTGCAATGCTACAATGCAATAGGAACTCTGTGAAACTTAATCCTATAGAATGGGAAGGCCCACAAGACATGGTCTTCACTAATCCTAGAAGAGGAGCAGGAGCCCATTAAGAAAAAATCTATATATACCATAGATGAGTCGGATCAGCAGTTTAGTTTGGTTAGGAGGTAGGCACGGGCACTTGGAAAGGGGTCTGCTTATGCCACGCCTGGCATGAGATATACACATTGACACAACATGGTCCATGGTATGGTTATAGGGAAGAGTTTTATTGTAGATAGGAGAGAGGGACGAGCCAGAGGCATCTGAAAGAGTCCAAAGCAGAGAAAATAGTGACTGAACAAGGCCATGAGAGAAGCAGAAACAGAGGGGTTGTGGATGGGGGATGAGGAGAGGAAGACAAAGAAGCAGGAAAGGCAAGAAGGAGAGGAGAGAGAAAGATGGAGAGGAGAGGAGAGGAAAAGTGAGGGGGGGGGCAGGTGACGATGCCTGCATCGTCGGGACACTGAGAACCGGGCATAGGCCTACGAGATTTAAGAAGAAACTCATACTCGGGTCATCTGTGTTAAGAGAATACCATCTGGGCTTTACTGAGATCTCCTTATATACAAGAGGCAAAAGCAGTGGAAAAGTACTAGAGCCGTTGGAAAATCCCCAACCAGGAAAACAGGAAAAATCTGCATCGTGGAAAGCCCGGCCCCAAAACAGGGACCAAGAACAGCTGCCAAGGGTATAAAAAACTTCTTGCCATAGCAAGCTGAAAGGTTCAGCAAGGGGGAAAGAAACAGCCCAAGGTAGGGCCCAACAATTCCCCCTCTTTTATTTTTTAAGTAGCGCCTGTCTTAGGATCAATCTGGGGTTCCGATACTCTTACACGTCTCTGAATACCCTGCAAGTCCTCGGGGCTTCTGTCTTAGGTGAGTATGGTCCCAGAGGGTTGCCTGTCCTTGGCTAACTACTTGTTGTACAAACTGAGCCAAATTGGGCTGATGGATTATTCCTGGCCAATGAAAACAAAACCTGTTTGGTAGCAGCCTGAGACTGGACCTGTCAGTACTTGAAATGGCACAGCAAAACAGGCCCAAGGACAGCCGCTACAAGAGCAAGCAATCCCAGAATGATGGATCCTGACCATTCTTTAAATGAGACATCTAGCATATTTAAGACCTTCAAGGAAACTATCCCCAACAAGAGGTGTTACACGGGTCTCATTAATCTTTTGAATAGCAACTGTCAACTGATTAGTATAATTTACAAAGTTATAATTCCATGGTCCCAAAGTAAATCTAATTGTTCCTGTAGGAGAGCAGTTTGTTGGTTGAGATTAGGAATGCCCAACTGAATCTGAGTATTAATGCTATTTTGCACAGTCAAAGTCGAGGCGACCTTTCCAGATAATGTATCCACAGCTCCATCAACAGCTGCCGATTGAGATATGGCCACTCCTACCACTGCAGTAGCAGTGGCCGAAGTGGCAATGGCAGTAATGACTGCTGCAGTAATGTCTGAGTCTCTTTTATGTCTGTAGAGAATCATTGGATTCCTCCAGAGGCATGGGGATCACACCGTGAACCCGAACAATCAATGTAAAATCTCCCTGTTCCCAGCAACTGGTCAGGAGAGAGGACCTGGAAGAGCAATTGAGAATCTCCTCCCTAGACACTGCCTCAGTCCCATTCCAGACCAAAAAGAAAAAGGGTGCCAACACACATGGCGCAGATTTCAGAGTAAAATTTTTACTCTGTTGGGAGTGATGCCCTAAAACCCTCCATTATTGATGTTAACAGTATAGTTAGAGTTAAGTGTGACTGGGTTCATGGAAAATCCCCATCCAGCTACAGAAGACTAATACAAATCTGGTAGTCAGGATGAATAATGATATGACAAACCTGTGACCTTGCTGAGAAATACATCTGACGTCAGGATGCCCAATGATATGACCTGTAACCTTTCTGAGAAACCAACATCCTGTTGACATCAGCTGACCACACGAGTACTGTGTCTTTGGCTTGTGTAGATTTTTCCCACTCCCCCCCTCCCTCTGTTACCTCTGTTATGGTATAAATTCAGCCTGGCATCCTTCGTGTCCTCTTGTCCCCCATTCTCTCCTAGGTGGTCCCCAACCTCTGCTGACTGCCCTGCAGGCCGGGGCATTACTCTCCTTAATTGAGCTAAAGAATAGTTGATAATTTAGAAGGAGGGGTTGTATACTCCCCCTCTTTTATTTTTTAAGTAGATTTTTTTTTTATGATTAAATGGGCTCCCTCTACAATTGCTTGACCTTGAGGATTGTAAGGGATACCTGTTTTATGAAGAATATCGAAATAGGCACAAAATTGTTGAAATGTTTTGCTGGTATATGCTGGTCCATTATCAGTTTTTATTTGCCTAGGCACATTCATAAAGGCAAACACTTGTAAACAATGGCTTTCCACATCTTTGATATTTTCTCCACTATGAGCAGAAGCAAAGATCAATCCTGAATAGTTATCTATGAACACATGGACATATTTCAATTTCCCAAAAGATGGATGTGTAACATCCATCTGCCAAATATCATTGGGCATCAATCCTCTAGGATTAAGGCCCAGACTGGGTGAGGGTATTAATGGAGCACACGAGGGACATTGAGTAACTATCTGAACAGCTTGCTCCTTGGTGCATCCTGTACGATGTCTTAAAGATTGTGAATTTATATGAAATTTTCTATGTGATTGAAGGGCCAAATCATAAGAATCAAGAGCTATAGCTACAAATTATGGCCTAGTATACAAACCATTAGCAGCATTACCTTCTGCCCAGGGGCCAGGCAATCCAGAATGACCTCTGATGTGCCCTACATAAATAGGCTCTCTGCGTTGCCACAATAACGCCTGCACTTGCAAAAGACAAGAGCAAATAGGAGACACAGGAGCAACATCTGCAGCAGTTTCCAAAGGTAAAATAATATTAGATACATAAACACTATCTGTATAAATATTGCAGGGCTCTTCAGGAAACAAAGATAGCGCCAAAAGAAGGGCCTTTAATTCAGCCAACTGTGCCGAAACAGAATCGAGCATCAATCTTTCTACCTTGCCCTCTGAAAGGACCACAGCGTATCCCTTAGAAGAACCATCAGTGAAAACTAATCTAGCCTTACTCAAAGGCTAGATTTTTACTATAGAGGGAAAGATCACAGGATGGAACTTAAAAAAACTGACAAATTTTATTTTCAGGATAATGGTTATCAAACTGACAGGTAGTGGAACATGAAAAAATGTACCAATCATCAAAAGTTCTAATCAAATTACTTACCTGTTCTTGATCATAAGGTAAAATAATCATTCTTTGAGCAGGTTGTGTAGTCAAGACAGCTCCCATATCATGAAGAACATCCCTTCCCCATAGATTAGCAGGAATATTATCGATGATAAAGGGTTGAAAATATCCCATATGTCCTTCCTCATCTTTCCATTTAAGTATTTTACTACCTTTTTGTAGCTGTCCCCACTCCTTGTAAAGTATGTAATGACTAATTACATTTTTAGTTGCCTCTCCTGTTAAAGCAGTTGTGATCAGAAAGTCTGAAAAAGTGTCAATAGTCACAAATAAATCTAGAAATACCAGACTATTGTCTCTAGCTATTACTATTTTGGTGATATAAAGAATGAGATTGTCTAATTGCCCCTATGTGAGGCCCCAAATCTGCCTGGTATATAAATCTATCGGGACTTTGCCCTCACTAAGGGGTCCAGGCCATCCAGTCTGAGTTCTTAAATGGCCTATAAGGGAACAGTATGCTTCTCTTAAATCAGTTGTATTAGCATAAATAGTTGTAAAATTTGAGGGTTAGCAGTATCTAAAAGAGGAAAATTTTTAATCAATTGCAAGCCATAAACTACACATTGGCTATCAGTATACATTTTGAAAGCTTGATTTTTTAACATTTTTAAAAACAGTGGCTACAGAACATAATTTAATAATCTGTTGAAGCAGGGGGAAAGTCAAGAGAATAATCATGTGATCCAATTACATGTGTTGCCTTCTCATTCAATAACCAATTTAATTGCTGGTTGGAATAAGGTATGTTTCATCAGGTTCTTTTTCTAAATACTTCCATGACTCAATCTTACAATTCTGTACATCTAGCTCTCTTTACTTTCTGTAAAGCTATTCAGTCACTCTGCAGTTAATTGTCTAGGGGAATAGAATTTGCATCTCCCTTGGTGATATTAAAAAAAAAGGCTTAAATCCTCCTGTGGTAAACTTAAGGTGAGGTCTTAGCTAATTAACATAACTTAGAAGCTTTTAAAAATAATTTAAAATAAACTATCTAGAATTTCTGTGCTAAAGTTTGTTTAGGACATAACCGATGTCTCAAATATTGAGAAGGAATATCGAATCTTTTCTGGAGCAGCAGCTACTCCCCAAAATTTAAAGCACATGTAAGAGTAAAGGCTTGTAGTAAAATTAAAATGTCTACATAGTGAATAATATACAATGAAAGATTCAAATTCTTAACTTCTTGTATTGAAACAGTGACAAAAATTTTTTACATAATGTAGGGCCATAAATGATTTCTTGAGGCGAAACTTTCCAATGGTTATCACTTCATGGTCTCTCCAAAATTATAAGCAAACTCACTAAATGAAAATCTTTCACAATCACCAGGATGCAAAGAAACAGCATAAAAACAATCTTTTAAATCTATAAATGTATGCTACATGTATTTCTTGAAATAGCAGTTTGAGTGAGCAAACAGGCTGTAATGCTCTTATAAGTTCCATAGCCTCATCAACCCTTTGTAAATCCTGTAACAACCTCCATCTGTTTGACTTTTTCTTAATTACGAATATGTGTGAGTTAGAATCTTGACCGAACTGTAAACTGTAGCCAATGTAACACTGGCAATCATTAACCACAATCTTCAAGTTTCCCTCGTAACACCAGAGCACAACCATAACTTTGGAAAGCAAAACTCAACCTCCAGCAAACCATCTATTCTCCAAATTTCAGCCTCTCCAAAACACCAAGTCCATTCCTCATGCTTTAAAGTTTGACTGCCAATTCTTGCATAAGAACCAACGATGGTGCAGGCTCTAATACTTCAACAAAGAGACATTGCCCTAAATTCTTTTATAAGTCTGGTTTCTATGATATGAATTATATTAAAATGTCCCAATTTAGACCTGTTTCCCTGGGTTGGCTCATGCCACATGTTGTCTAGACTGACTCCAGCTTTATGCCAACTTTCTATTACCAATGTTACAAATTTTTAACCATACTCAATAACTTAAAAGCCAGTAACCTATAACCAAGACATGTAGAGCATATTATACATTTAAAACCAATCAAACAGGGGTTGGGGATTTAGCTCAGTGGTAGAGCGCTTGCCTAGGAAGCACAAGGCCCTGGGTTCGGTCCCCAGCTCCAAAAAAAAAAAAAAAAAAAAAAAAAAAAAAAACCAAAAACAAACAAACAAACAAACAAAAACAACAAAAAAACCCCAAATCAAACCAAAAAATGAAGTGGCTACACATATCTTTAATATTTAGATCAACACCTAGTCCCCAGTTGAATCCAATAATCACAGTCAAAGATTTCTCTAAGAGAAACAGCCATCAGCTCCATTACCATAGAAGCTGTGAAGCTCCTGGTGCCTTTAGGATCTGCTAGTGTAAACATTTAGCCAGGCCCCTGCAGAGCTTCCCCGGAGGACCTGGGCTCCCAGCTACAGATGCAGGGCACCAAAAGCCAATTGAAACTGCTTTTTATTTATTTGTTCCTTTCCTTTAAGGAGGTAAAACTAAATCAAGGGGTGAATCAACGAGCATTTAAAGTTTTAACCATTTTTTCTTTTAAACATGAAACACAAAACATTCAAGCAACGAGAAGCAAAACCCAGAAATAAAACGACATACATGGACAGCTTGGTGCACCAAGGACAGACAGTAGACATAGAGGGAAAGAACTAGATGGCATCCCACCAAAGGGACCCATATATCCTAACTAAAGGACCCAGCACCAGAAATAAGCACTTCTCCAATACCAGCAAGGAGGTAGGACGTCTCCTGACCTCCTCCTGTCCCTAGGAAAGCTCTTAAAAAGCTTAAGCTCATTTTCCTTCTTTCGCCAAAGCATCTGTGGAGAGTCCGGGAGGACTGTTTTTCTCAAACCCATTCTCTCTCTTGTCTAGGTTGTAAACTGCCTCTAGTCAGGGTCCAGAGACTAAAAGCATCTATGAGAATTGATTTCGCGTCTCTAAATTTTAGCATAACTCTAAAAGAACACATACATAAAAAACATTTTATCATTATTACTTTGTTCCTTTTTACAAGGTTTACTCACCACTAGCCCAAATCTTTATTTTTCTTTGCACGTGCTTTCAATTCCTGCAGTCCTTCTGTATCCTGCTTTCTGGGGCCTTTCCTGGCCCATTTTTCCCAATGCGTCCCTCTGGGACGATCTTGTCAGGTTGTCCTCTCTTTCCCAGTCTCAGTGAGACCTCCATTTGATGACGCCTGCGTCGTCAGGACACTGAGAACTGGGCGTAAGCCTGCGAGATTTAAGAAAAAACTCATACTCAGGACATCTGTGTTAAGAGAATGCCGTCTGGGCTTTACTGAGATCTCCTTACATACAAGAGGCAAAAGCAGTGGAAAAGTACTAGAGCAGGTGGAAAATCCCCAACCAGGAAAACAGGAAAAATCTGTGTCATGGAAAGTCCCGGCCCCAAAACAGGGGCTGAGAGCAGCTACTAAACTACTTCTTGCCATAGAGGGCTGAAAGGCTCAGCAAGGGGGAAGGGAAACACCCAAGGTAGGGCCCAACAGACGGGAGGGGAGTGGAGGGGAGGAGAGGAGAAACATCCGGGTTATAAGGAGATTGTGAAGGGGGGGTGGGGATGACCATGCACTGGAGAAGTTTAGGGGAAGGATGTGTGGGAAGAACTGAGGATGGACTGAAATGTCAAACAGGCATTTATGAATCTGAGGGATCCTGGAGCCCGGCACGTGCTTTGATATGCTAATGGGCACCACAGATAGCTATTTGTTTCTTCTACCTGTGATAAGGGTAATGGTTCCTTTTGCTAGTAGGGAACCAGCATCACCAGGTCCTGATGAACGCTAGCTTTGGTCCAGCCACCAGAATTTGGAGAAAAGGAGTTTCCTTTGGACCTGACACCTACCACCAGGTCCTGTGATTAAAGTCAGTGGGAAACAACAACCCAATCCAGGCCAGATGACAAAAGGCACAGGAAAAGAGCTAAGACTTCTGAGATGATTGCCAACGGTGGAAGAAAACACAGAAGAGGAAGTGGAGGAAATTAGTTATAATGACAGTTAAGGCCACTGATCAGTTGCAGAAATAACGATTATAATTGACCTGAGAGTTTCTGACATATTTTGTTAACAATGCATTTGTATAGATACTTGTGTTTCCTTTTCTTGATTTATCATATAGCATCAATTAAAAGGATATCAGTGGGGCTGGAGAGATGGCTCAGTAGTTAAGAGCACAGACTGTTCTTCCAGAGGTCCTGAGTTCAAATCCCAGTAACCACATGGTGGCTCACAACCACCTGTAATGAAATCTGATGCCCTCTTCTGGTGTGTCTGAAGGCAGCTACATTCCAAAGATGACCTACTGTGTACTCATACACATAATTTTTTTTTTAAAAAAGGATATCAACCATTAGTGTATTTGAGATACTAAAAGAATGTCTCTCATAGGACACTGCCACCTATTCTAAATCCATAATATGTTTACAGTTGTATGAGGGATAGTTATGTCATGCTACTCATAATTATGACCTGACTAAATATTTCTGTTTGCAATTATACACAGGGTAGTTCTGTCACGTTAGGTGTAATTATGCCCAGTTATTGTTTTCACTTGACATACAGAGATACGATTGTGTCAAGTTGACAAGGTTTGGGCTTGGGGTGGCTATTCTTTGTTATCAGCTAGACCACAGCTGTAATTAAAACACAAAATGACCAGGCACATTTGTGCGGGTTATTTTTCTTAATCAAAAAACAAAACAAAACAAAACAAAAAACAAAAACAAAAACAAAACACCTGCCATTGGAGGAGTTAGAGGAAGGACTGAAGGAGTTGAAGGGACTTGCAACCCCTTAAGAACAACAATGCCAACCAACCAGAGCTCCCAGGGACTAAACCACTACCCAAAGACTATACATGGACAGACCCATGGCTCCAGCTGCATATGTAGCAGAGGATGGCCTTACTGGGCACCAATGGTAGGAGAAGCCCTTGTTCCTGCCAAGGTTGGACTCCCAGTGTAAGGGAATGTTGTGGGGGCTGGGAAGGGGGCGTTGGATGGAGAGCAGAACACCTTTATAGAAGAAGCGGGGAGGGGATAGGGGAAACTGGGGAAAGGGAATAACATTTGAAATGTAAATAAAGAAATATCCAAGTAAAAAAATGAAGTGTGAAGACTCACTTTTAATATAAATCTTTGAGGTAGGAAGATAACATCTTTAATCCAGACCTTTGGAGGTGGGAAGATCCACCTTTACTCTGGACCACACCTTCTGCTGGTGTCCAATGTAAAGGACATGGAAGACGGGAACTTGCTTTCTTTGCCTGCTTCTTCCTTCTCTCGATAGCAAGTTCTTTCCTCAAGTCCACTCCCCCATATTCATTCATTCATTCATTCATTCATTCATTCATACAAGTTCTGTCCCTCTAGAGAACCTCTAATACAAGGCTACACCTCAGATCATTAAGACTTTTTACCTCAGCTATAGTTTGAATCCTTTGAGAAACTTGACTTGCAGGAGACACTCCCTACAGTGAATTCCAGGTTCACAAGCCTGGATTTGAGCAGAACCTGTGATTTACTTCATGCCAAAGTAAATGCATCAGGAAGCCGCTCCTGTAAGCACATCACATGCCACACAGCTCCAGGTTGGAGGAATTTGCTAAGGAAGGGGATTCTCCCGATATTTTTGAACAGGCCGCCTGTTGTAAGGGGAGCTGAGACTTGGATCTGGAAAAATGTCAACAAACAACACAGAACTGACTGGGGGATAGCCGGCAGGAAACAAGAGGTTCCATCAGCCATTCCATTGCCAGCAAGCAGTCATCCCTGGAAGATACATCCAAGCCCCAGCAAAGAGCACAGTCCTCCCTGCCAGTGACCCTCAGCAGGCAGAGTCAAGTCATGCTGAGCTGTGGTAAATAGATCTTGATTTATCTGCAATAGAGTCGGCCACTGGTTAACTGGGTACGAATGCTTTCCGAAGAACAGCGTTTCTAATTGAGCTCAACTGTTTCCTTCCAGTACAGACCTTCATCCCGCACTGCGACAACAGCAACATTGTCATTTGGCCATTTACATTTTGGTTTGGGGAATTTCTCATGTGGATTCTCGAGTTGTATGTCGAGCTCTGCTTTTGTTGTTTTGGCTGGATGGTTTTATAACAGATAGGGTTTCTCCGTGGAACAGACCTGGCTATCCTGGAACTGGATTTGTAGACCAGGCTGGCCTCGAACTCAAGAGTTCTGCCTCTGCCTCCTGAATGCTGGGATAAAAGGGGAATGCCGCCACCACCCAGCTCAATGCCAAGTTCACATTACCATGCCTCTCTTCCGGATGCCACCTTCTGCCCTGTGAAGTAGAAGCCAAAGGTAGAACGTGTATTTAGCAAAATAACCACTGCTTGCCTAATGCTCTAAGCAGGGCAAAGCTCGTTTCCGATCGCTGGTGAGCAACACGGTAGTGGAGTCACAATCTCCACAGCTAGCTCATTCATCCAGCCCTCCAGTCGCCTGAACCAGGTTGGCTATGGGCATACGGGAAACCAATGGGCAGTACTCAAGAAACATGTCATGTGCTTGGCTCAGCAGTGAAGAACACTGGCTGCTCTTCCAGAAGACCTGGGTTCAATTCCCACCAAGTACGCGGGAGCTGACGACATCTGTAACTCCAGTTCCAGGGGAGCTGACCCCTTTCCTGACCTCTCTGGGAACCAGGCAGCCACGTGCTATACTTACTCAGATGCTACAAAACAGTCAACAGTCACACACAGAAAAAAGTTTTTAATAATTTTTATTTTTATTTTTTTTTTTTACAAAAAAAGAACAACAAATCCTTAAAACTTGGTGAGGGATTTCAAACATATTGCAGTCAGGTAGCAATTCACTGTCACTCAGCATAAAACTTGGGAAAAGGTACAAGTCATTACCCAAGGCTGGCCCAGCCTAGCTCTGTCACGCTTGTGAAGCTGCACTCCTCGGCCAGCCCATGGTCTTTCCATCTTAATTTGGTTTCCAGGTACTTCAAACTCATGGAGTGGTCCTGGACAGGACATGGGTTCTCCGATCACCACAGAGGAGGCTCATCTGTAAACTAAACTTTTAGCCTGGCTTACAGACTATATGTGATTAATACCACAACCCAATGAGGGTTAAATCTTACAACGGCAAGGCCCAGCCCCAGCCTCTGTTAATGAGGCAGGCTGTGGGCACCAGAGAACCCGTCCAAAGGGCTACGGCTTACACGGTCACGGTAAAACAGCTTCTATAATTAGAACATCAGGCCTGGGAACTCGGCTCCGAGGTAGAGCACTTAACTAGCAGGCGCAAGGCCCTGTGTTAAGTCAACAGCACTAGACAAAAGTAAAAGATAAGAAAATAATATAAAATCAACGTGTCCCCGGATGCTCTCTGAACAACGCACGTAACGGCATATAAAAATAACCTCTTTTTAAAGAGTCAGCAAAAGTACTATAATCTCTGAACACGAGTGTGACTGGGAAGATGTTTTTGTTTTCTCATGTGTGGGAAACAAGAATAAAATTTGCTAGAATGCTAAATGACGATCCTTGAGTGTAAGGGAAAAGGCGTGTTGTAGATCGATGAACGCAGTAGGGCCACTAATACCACGCCTGCCAGCTTCCGGCATGTTCGCGGCGCTACCTGTCATTTTTGGTTTACACATTTGAAATGAATGGGCTATTTTAGCAAAAAATATTTTACAGCGTTAACTTACGCGTTTTCACCATGCATGGTGGCACATGCCTCGACTATAAAACTCAGGAGGCAGAAGCAGAACGGTGAGGCAGTGGCCAACCTGGTCTACTTAGTAAATTCCAGGCCAGCCTGGACTGTAAAGTAAGACTCAAGAAACAAAACAAACACAAACACTGAAAGCTAAAAGTTATCTCATTTGCATTTCTAGAATCGCAGGAGATAAAAATAAACCCGGTTTGTGCCGGAGCTGAGCATGAAGTCAGGGAGGAAGCTAGACCCCCCAGACAGCATAGCCTGTGTGAGCTCTCGAGGGAAAACATAGTCAGCAGCAGTTTCCAGCTCAACCCTACACAGAAGGTAAAAGAAAGAAAACCATCTTCCCACCTCCAAAGACGCCCTTTGACACGACGACTCGCCCCGGCAGGGTATGGACGCGAGATCATCACTCAGCAAGTCACCTTGTTTTCAGCAGTGTGACATTACCCAGCTCTCCACACATAAACGCCTTCTGTAAGCTGGAGACCACAAGGCAGTCTCCTCACGAGAGTCCTAGTGCGCAAGAACGAACGGTAGTTTACACAAGACTGAGAATTCCGAACTCTCCAAACAATTTCAACGCTCCCTGTAAACAGACACAAATTTCAAGTGCCAAAGCACACCCTGAGAGTCTGCCAGAGCTCCGCTCTGAACGGTGCCCTCAGGAGTGGCAGTCACGCAGTCGCCGCCGCCGGAGGGTTATTCCCTTTTGTCCTAATGATTCGCAAGAGAATTGCTGCTGCTGGCTGAAAGGGGCTCAAAACTCAGTGCATCTGGAAGGAACTGATCGGAGTCCTCAGCTGTGGGCCCCATCACATCCCCAGACGTCCCCCTTACGGGCCCCTGTACCGGATCATTCATCTCAACCACTTCAAAATCCATTTCGTTCCACTTTTCTGCATCCTCCTCCTCCTCGATTTCTTCCTCACAGTCATGTAGCTCGGAGCTGGAGAGCAAAGCCTTCTGGTCCTCGCTCTTCCTTCTTCCTTTGCGCTGGCGTTCCAGGGGTACGGTGGCCAATTTATACATCACAGGAAATAAAACAGCCGTGAATAGGGCCGAGCCCAGACCCGTGTACAGAACTACTGGCAGGTCTGGGTAGTGTCCCTGAAGAATTCCGATCACTGCAGGAACCGCCATTTCTCCCAGGGCAGCACCAATGACAAAGAAGGATGCGGATTTCCCAGTTAAGGTGGTGTACTGCTCAATCCAGGAGATGCCGCTGGGGAACGTGGCTGCCATCGAGGCTCCATACACAGAAGTCGCGATCCAGAGGCAAAGAGGGCTCTTGTCAAAAAGCACCAGAAAGAAAGATGAGGCCAGGCTGCCGATGTTGCTCACCACAATCATGGTCCCAGGCTGTAAGCATGTCGCAAAGAAGATGGCCAGGCCCCTGCAGGCTGCGAAGGTCCCCCAGAAGATGGAGTTCAAGCCAGCTGCCTTGCTCTCTTCCATGCCAACATGGGTGGTGGCGAAGGAGAATACGTAAGAGCCATAGGTCACCTCAGCTCCCACGTAGAAGAAGAAGAAGAGAAAGAGGAGGCATAGCAGGGCCCTGTGGTATTTAGCTCTTCGAGTTCCCTGGGCAGACACTGTGGATTTTTTCTGCTTTGAGTGTTTCTTACAAAACAGACCGAACAGGAAGACAGAAACTACTAGAACATAGGTTCCGATGGAAGCGTATGCCCACAGCAGATTCATGTCATCAGGTACCGCGAACACAGAGTCTGTGGAGCCTTCGGAGGATCGGTTCAGCATTAGAGGGTCAAAGTCAGACTCGGTGTGGTTCTGAGCAGATGCTGTGCTACCCCAGGCCAATTTAGCCAGCAGGGGAGCCAGAAAGGCACCCAAGGCAAAACTGAAGTGCAAGGCCTGCATATGTGGGGCTCCTTTGTCCCCCCAAAGGTCCAAGATGAGGACGTTCCCACCTACCAACAAAGGAAATGACTTGAGTTAACGATCATGTCATAAGAACGAGACGTTGCTGTCAAGAACATGACCTTGCTACCAAGAACAAAAGGGAAGCTGACTCGACAGAGAACCAAGGTAGAATAGTTAGGCTGCGTGGAAGGAGTCCAACCCCCCCCCCCCATCGCAGCATCTCTTCCTAGCATACAGATCTATAAGCTGGTTAACCACCGGAGCCAGGCACGTTAGCCAAGGCTTTTCATAAAATGCTCCAACTCCACACTGACGGAACACACCTATCTACTTACGAGGGAAAGAGAGAGAGAGATGGATTACAGCATCAGATACAGCATGGATACAGCATCAGTCGTCAAAGCTTTGTAATTTTGCACTGAGTAGTGACTGTCACGGAAGTCAACCCCCAAGGTCCTGATGCACACTGCGGCGCCGAGCGCGGCTATCAGACTCTGCACTGTCCTGATGAAGACCCCATGAAGGGACGGCCAGAAGCCTCCGTTCTTTGGCTCTCTCAGCTTGCAGATAAGCACACGCTTCCACTCCGTGCCTTCACAACCAAACAAAGCCTGGTGTGTCAGATATTTCCACACTCCACCCAAAAGCATGGGAGGAAGAAGGAAAGGAATGGGGCGCTGCCGTTGAACAAAGGCCGCCTTACTCATGAAGAGGCTTTGCTGGTGGCAAACAGAGACTTTCCAGGAAAGGCTTCACTGAGCTCAGAACTCAGCACGAAGCAGCTATGTCTGTTCCTCTGCAGCCCACAGCGGCTCTGTACTTGTTTTCTCCTCCCCATCACTACGGCTTCTTACAGTACAATGGCCAGATCCTATCCTGGAAGCAAAGCCTGCTGGCTGTCCTTCGTGTTCAGGTATTCTAAATCACCCCTTGCTCGTGGAGAAACATGCTTTCTGTTTCCTTCACGGGCAAATGTTGGGAAATGGATGATGGCTAGGAGGGTGGCCCTGAATAGATGTCCCCAGTCTGACGTTCCTGGGATAGCGTGATTTCGTCAGCTGTCCTTCTCCTAGCAGTAGCATCCCCAATGGCACAGGTGACAGTAAACGATTCACTAACCTGTATCCAGAATGCCCATTGAGACCCCGAAGACAGACATCATGACGATCAGTAAGGCCGCTGTCTTGCAGAATGGCATGAGATAAAGACCAACTGTGGTAGCAGAAAGGGACATTCCTGAGAAGAAACGGCAAGAACTTGGCTAAAATACAGCTCTGCTTTGGTAAAACGCTATTTACTTAATTATCGGTAACAAAGTATCCGTGCTCCCATGGGAGTTTTAATGCATCAATTAAATCTTTAACCTTGCCAATCCATTGAAAACCGCATGCTAACAGTTCTGTCCTCTTTTCCGGGGTCAGGATCTAAGGGGATCAGTCTGTGCTCAGCTCTGACACGGGCCGCAGGACAGAAGTGCACCCTATATCACTTCCCTCCCACCTCCGTCCCTTCATCTCCAAGCCCAAGTCCACAGAGCCTGGCCAGCTTCCCGGAATTTATTCCGATCCCCGTGGCCCCAGAAGCCTCGCCCCACCCCAGATAAGCAGAGCTTCGTGGTCAGCCAGTGCACGTGTCTGGAGTGGAGCCTAAATCACAGTACAGGTCAGCATTGTACAGGGTTGCCGACACTCACACCCAGGGGCCCGTCGAGTTCCCAGGGGGCTCAGTACAGACCGGTTCCAACTCCCAGGGTGGATGCCAGTATACTCCCCGTCTCAGGTTATCAACAGACTTCTATATTTAGAGCTGAGTCATAAAATGGTTGACAGAAACAAATTGGTAAAGAGCAGTGTTTACTCACCCAAAAGTAAAAAATGGTTTATACAGCCAAAAAGGACTCCTCCAATCATAGAGCCACATAAATAACCCGAGGCCCGGCCCACAAAGATCAGAGACAGGCTGCTGATGTTTCTGTTCACGTTCCTTGCCAAGTCTGGAAAGGTGGGTCCCAGGATAGCAACACTCAATCCCTACAGTTAGAAACAAGAGAACTTTTTACCTGAACGCTGACCAAGAAGTAGCTTTTCCATGACCACAAACCACAGGTGGGAGACGGCAGTCTACCATAAGGGACCTTGGCTACATTGTGTCAAAACTAAGAAAGCATGGATACTATCAGCAGCAAAGCCGCAGGCTCCCGGGTGGCCTTTCAGTCACAACCTTGGATACTTTTTTAAAAGTTCTTGTTTTGTTTGGAGACTCAAACTTGCTCTGTGGGTCACAACAGCTTCTAACTGCCTGGGTCAGCCTCCAAAATGTTGGTACCACCAGTCTATTCCAGCACACACAACTATTTAAATTTTTTAACTGTTTAGTATTAAACAATACCCTAAAAGACCATCCCCTATTAATAATTAATATGTAACAAACTAGGGGCTAGGGAGATGGCTTAGTCAGTGAAGTGCTTACAGCATGAACATGAGGACCTGAGTCCGGATCCCCACCATTCACATAAAAAGGACAGTATCATAGTTAGGGTTTGTAGTGCTACAGTCAAACACCAGGAATAACAGACAGTTAGGGAGGAAAAGGTTTACCTGACTTACACCTCCACACTAGTCCGTCTTTGAAGGAAGTCAGGACAGGACAGGAGGCAGGAGCTGTGCAGGGACCATGGGAGGATGCCACTTACTGGCTTGCTCCTCACAGCTTGCTTAGCCTGCTTTCTTATAGAACCCAGGACCACCAGCCCAGGGATGGTGCCACTCACAATGGGCGGGGCGCTCCCCCACCAATCACTAATTAAGAAAATGCCTTCCAGCCAGATTTTGCTGAGGGATTTTCTCAACTGAGGTTCACTCCTCTCAGATGACTTTAGCATCTCTCGAGCTGACATAAAACTAGCAGAGCCACTGACCCCTGTCAACTGATACACAAATATAATCACTGCTACGCCACAACCTTTCCTGTCTTGTTCATCCCCAGGATCCCACATTAACATCAACAAACAACATTTTACAAACTTTAAAGGCTCCAATCTTTACAAATTCAAACACTTTAAGATCCAGTGTCTCAACTGTGGGCTCCTGTGAAATAAAAACTAGATGCTTATTTACTTCAAGAGGGAAAACCCAGGGCATAGTTACAGTCCTTGAAAAAAGCAAAACCAAACTCTAAAAGCATCAATAATTCAATGTCCAACTGTCTGGGTTTCACTCACGATCTTCTGGGCTCCTCAAAAGGCCACCTTTCCAACACTGCCCTCTGCAGTACACAGGCTGTCTTTTAGGCTGTGACAGCTTCCACTTACACCTGCTGATCCTGGTGGCCATCCCAAGGTACTGGCCTCTCCAAAATGCCGGGGTCCTCTGCTGCAACTGGGCTACACTTTCACTAATAGCTTCTCCTGGGCTCTTCATGGACTTCGGCCTACCACACAGTGCCGGGCCTCGGCTGCTCTCCACGACTCCTTCATGCCTCCGAATACAGCACCACCTGGTGACTTATACTACGGTTGGCTGCAATAGGAGGTACAACCTTGACTAATTCTGGGACACAGCTTCTGTGTGCTGACTCTGGGGAAACAGTTCCCAAAAGATTTCACCTCAGTGATGCTGGTCTCTTAATCAGAGCTGATTCTTCAGGCCCTGTTGACCAGCATCTATTACCCCAGCAAAGTAAAGGTTTCTCTTTAGTGGTTCTGGTGTCCTTCTCATCACAGCCAATCCTTCAGCTCCAGCAAACCAAAGCTACAGATTCTTAACCCAAATGGCCTGGTAGTGTTTGCTTTCCTCCAAAACTTCACAAGCCAGGCTTCCATCGACTGCACTCCTCTCAACATTTTTTTCTTTTTAGGTGTATTTATGCATATGGGTATTTTGTCTGCATGCACACCTGTCCACCACAAGAGGGCATCAAATCCCATTATAGACAGTTGTGAGCTGTGGGTGCTGAACTCAGGACCTCTGGAAAAAACAACCAGGGCTCTAACCCCCTGAGTCCTGTCTCCAGCCCCAGCTCTCAACATTCCCACAAGAACAGCATGGTAAGCTCTCAATACTCAACGACCTTTCTAACCCAAAGTCCCAAAGTCCTTCCACAATCCTCACAAACAACACGCTCAGGCCTGTCACAGCGATACCCCACGATCTTGTCACCCTGTCACAGCAGACCCCACGATCCTGTCACAGCGATACCCCACAATCCTGGTACCAACTTGTCTCGGTTTGAGCTTCAATTGCTACAGTGAAACACCCTGACCAAAAGGCAAGTTGAAGAGGAAAGGGATTATTTGGCTTACACCTCCACACTACCGTAGTCCATCAGTGAAGGAAGTCAGGGCAGGAACTCAAACAAGACAGGAACCTGCGGGCAGGAGCTGATGCAGAGGCCATGGAGGGATGCTGCTTACTGGCTTGCTCAACCTGCTTCCTCATAGAACCCAGGACTACCAGCCCGGGGATAGCACCACCCACCATGGGCTGGGCCCTCCCTCATCAATCACTAATTGAGAAAATGCCCTATAGCTGGATCTGTGGAGGCATTTTCTCAGTTAAGGTTCTCTTTTCAGATGACTCTAGCTTACGCTGACTTGACATAAAACTAGCCAGGGCACACAGGACAGCAGCATACCTAGAGCCCCAGCACTGAAGAACAAGGAAAGAGATCCCTGTGGCTCTAATCTGACTGAATTGGTGAGCTCCAAGTTCATTGAGAGGCCCTGTCAAAGAGTAAGGTCTCCACTGAGCAAGACAGCTCTGGCCTCCGCACACAGCACAAAAGTTAAGTGCACACAAACCATTCTCAAACTGTTCTCAAACTGTATACCTACATTTTCAAATATGCTATATGCGTTAAATAATATAGAAATTTAACTGCTAAAACTTAAATTGCCAGGCACCCAATTATGATTTTTTTTTACATTAAATGCCAATATTTCTGGCACACATGGAGTTGTACCTTTGACCTGTATATCTAATGCTGACCATGAGTAATCTGAAGGTTCCCACATCTACAGCTTTCCTCACATTCCAAAGCTATCAGGAAACGTGAGGGCTGTAAGGCTCTCTTAGCAGAGCAAATATAACGCAGACAGGATGGTTTTAACAATAAGATGTTACACAACGTACTCCCAAGAACTAAGGACCTCCGTTTTAGATGAAATTACTAAAAAAAAAAACCTTTGAGGAAATGTTTCTAAGTCGTTTGAATTTTGAGAACCATTGACTGTGGGCTGAGGATACTGTTCATTGAAAGCCTAGCATGAAGTCCCTGGGTCAATCCCCCATGTGTAATAAAACAAACAAACAAAAGAAAAACAGAACCAGACTGTGCTGCATGATTCTAACCAAGAGTGTTATTTCCTGCCCAAGCACCAACAAGGTCGGAGACCACGTGCACACTGGGCCACGGCATGTACACCATTCCCTTCAAAGCACTTGTAAGACCTGAGCACACAGTGAGTGTCTCCATCACCTTCTCTACTTTCCCATCAAAATAGTTTTTCTTAAAACTGAGGCTCCAATTCTGAGGGTCCAGGAGGGACTCTCGTCAAAGGTTTAGCCCTCATAACACTCGAGTTAAAAATGATCGTTTTAGGCCAGTGGTTCACCGCTTTAATCCCAGCACTCAGGAGGCAGAGGCAGGTGGGTCTCTGTGAAATCTGAGGCCATCCTCAGATGTACACAGTGAGTGCAAGCCATCTGGTCTACAACAGGAAGTTCCGGGCCAGCAGTTGGTGCTGCACAGGGAAACACCGTCTTTAAGGCGTTTTAGTTCTTGCACTTGAGTGAAGAAAATCTAAAGCCTTGATTTAAACAGGATTGTGAACAGGCTAAGAAGCAACATGTCCTTGATGCTATCATTTAACCAGAAAAGCCACTTTCTTTTCCGGGCCTATTTTCCCATCTGTGAAATAAAGCAGTTGGTCGGATTTGGTCAGGCCCCCAGAAAGAGGCAATCTCCCAAAGCAGCTTTTCTGTGATCAATTTGGAGCTTCAGTGGCTTGGGAAGGGGGGCAGGCTCCCCATCCTGTATCCCTCCCTTCTCCCCGAGGAAACTTTGCTCGTGTTGGAAACGTATTAATTGTGTCCATTTTTCTAGATGGCAAAACTGAGACCCAGGAGGATTAACCAATATACACCAAGGGCCATGCACAGCGCAGGGCACTAAGGAGACCACGTTCCCTGCAAGACGCCTGCTCCAGCCTTGGCCTGGAGGGGTTTAGCCCAGCTCTCACCAGCCCCAGGAAGGCGGCACACAGCACCACGGTGGTGAACCAGCGCAGCACGCTCTGGGCACGGCTACTCCGCACAGAGGCCACAGCTTCCGACTCATTCTCTGCGCCCGGGCCGGCTTGGAGGAGCCGCTGCCCTCCGGCCCCACCGAACTCCAGCTCCAACTCCAGCGTGGCGGCTCCACCAGCCGAGCTCCGTGCACCGGGCATCGGGTGTGCAGGGAGGTGTCCCGCCCCGCCCTGGAGCCCCAGAATCTCCCCGGGGGCGAACTCCGCCGGGCCCAGCCCGCGCGAGCAGAACCCGGGAAGGAAGCCTTCCCACCGCGCAGGCGCGGGGCCCGGCCCCGGCCCCGGCCTCCAAGTTGCCGAGCGCCTGCACAGGTCACGTTCCGGAAATAAGGCCGCTCGCCAACCAGAGGCTTCTTCAAACCGGAAGTTGATATGGTTGCCTTGGGTATTGGACTGCACGGCCCAGGTAAGAAGTCTCAATTAAGTGAGCTGCGGAGTTTCGCGGCCCGGGGATGATAGGCCAAAGAAAGAGGAGCTGCAACCCTCGCACAAGACGACCCAAAGGGTAAAAGGAACGTTGGAAGAAAACCGGCCTGGAACTGCAAGATGGCAACTTCCTCAGGCTCCTGGGTCACCTATCTATAAATAAGAATATTTATAAGGTTAGAGTAACAACTTCCCAAAGGCCAGACAAGAAACCGCTGGCCTTTCCCCGAATAGTGAAACAGTAGCAAAAGAAAAAAATCTGGATCAAAACAAGTTGCAAGCACTCTTGTTTTAACGTGCAATTCCATTGTTGAGTGTACCTGGACATCAGTTTGTGTGTCCTTATGTGGCTACAGACTTGACCACAGGGCCATAGCCTCAAACGTTACCGAATTCTATTCTTTATCTGAAGTTCTCGTCCACTTACACTTCTGTCTCTGATACCCGCTCCTACTTAGACTCCCAGGCTACTACAAAGCTTGGTCTTGTTACCTATAAACCAACTTTCTACCTTCATATGATCGTTAACTTCTTCCCTGTTTGCCTCAGAAATGTTTCTTAAATTGGCTTCCAGCTCCTCCATCCCCACTATACTTGTCTTCATTTCTTTTTTTTTGTTTTGTTTTGTTTTGTTTTTTATTGGATTTTTTAAATTTACATTTCAAGTATTTGTCTTCATTTCTTGCTTATTTCAGGTTTTCTGATTGGTCGCAAAGTGTATGTCTTGAGATTTTCATGGGACCTGTAGAACACAAAAAAATGTGAGGGCATTTTAAAGTGAGAATCGCCCTGCTTGCTACAATACCAACCTACTAGGCAAGATATCCCCTGGGGTGTAAGGGTGGCATAAGTGTCGTGGAGGTAACTAACCACTTTCTGCTTGGTTTTGAGACCTAATCCACGGGAGGGAGGGCAGTCTAGCCTGGTACTATAAGTCTGTTCAAAGCCCATGGGGAGATCATAGGACGCAGGAAGGAGCAGACTTGTGGTCGGCCGAATGCATGTGTTTTCAAACTGCATATTTATATCCCTACATAAGTGTTACCGTTGGCCTTTTGCTTTTGCAGTGGGTAGAAGTCAGTGCACAAACCTCATAGCTGGTCGAAGTGCTGTTAATCAGACTGTTGAGTACTCAGTCCTAAACGGGACACAGCAATGCCTCCCAGGCCAAGGCTGAGGGAACATCGAGGAAGCGAGGTTTCAAATGGCAGATTCAGTAAAAGGGTTAACGCCTCTGTGTTCCGTGAAGTTGTATTTGCGTATGGGGTAGACGGGACATCCTTAGTATATCCTGTAAGCTGTTGTTGGGGAGGGCTTCCAAAACTATAGTTCACCCTAGGAGATCATTTTTTCTGATGCCCAGTGTGTCTGTACAAGTTCCAGAAGAGGCGATTAGGCACGGAGGGGTGTTATAGGCTTCCTGTTTGGACCCACCCAAAGATTACAGTGGGGATTGAGATTCCAGTCCTTGGGCTGCTGGTTGTCCTTTCCGTTGTGGCACTTCTATTAGCCTAGGAAAGGAGGCTAGAGACACAAGAGGCTTCACGAACAGGAGTCCGTCAGCACTCGCAGTTCCACCAGTTATTTTTGTTGCCACTTCGTAACTTTTGCTTTGTAAGTTTGTTACTGTCGTGTGTAAATATCTAACAGTGAGGAAGGATGATATGTGACCTAAGGGGTTGTGACCCACAGGTTGAAAGCCACTGCTTTAGAGTGTCTCGGGATCTGTTGTTGTTGTTGTTGTTGTTGTTGTTGTTGTTGTTGTTGTTTTGAGCAGGGTTTCTCTGTGTAGCCCTGGCTGTCCTGGAACTCACTCTGTAATCCAGCCTGACCTCAAACTCAGATTCGCTTGTCTCCGCCTCCTAAATGCTGGGATTAAAGGTGCACCACCACCTCCTCCTCCTCCTCCTCCTCCTCCTCCTCCTCCTCCTCCTCCTCCTCCTCCTCCTCCTCCCTCCCCTCCTCCTCCTCCTCCTCCTCCTCCTCCTCCACCTCCTCCTCCACCTCCACCTCCTCCTCCATCTCCATCTCCTCCTCCTCCTCCTCCTCCCTCCCTCCTCCTCCACCTCCTCCTCCTCCACCTCCTCCTCCTCCTCCTCCTCCTCCTCCTCCTCCTCCTCCTCCTCCTCCTCCTCCTCCTCCTCCTCCTCCTCCTCCTCCTCCACCTCCTCCTCCTCCTCCTCCTCCACCTCCTCCTCCACCTCCTCCACCTCCTCCTCCTCCTCCTCCTCCACCTCCTCCCCCCTCCACCACCTCCTCCTCCACCTCCACCTCCTCCTCCTCCACCTCCACCACCTCCACCACCTCCACCTCCTCCTCCACCACCTCCACCTCCTCCCTCCCCTCCTCCTCCACCTCCTCCTCCACCTCCACCTCCTCCTCCTCCTCCCCTTCCTCCTCCTCCCCCTCCACCTCCTCCACCTCCACCTCCACCACCTCCACCTCCTCCTCCACCTCCTCCACCACCTCCACCTCCTCCACCATTGCCAGTTGAGTGTCTTGAGATTTTAATGGTGGCTAATTGTTTGGGCAAATAGATAACATCTAGTAATTCTGTGGTTTGTTAACTATTCCAAATGGGTTGGCCAGAGGAAGTCATAAATCCTTTTTGTCTCCACAGCATGCCACCATGGGGCACCACTCCAAATGTATACCAGCTGTGTGTGAATGGTAGCTGTTCTGTCTTCTGCCCAGTGCACAGACACTCTGGAGAAAGGTCTGGTTCAGCCCTCTGAGTGGACGTAATGTATAATATTCTTCATTATGTCAAGAGTAGAGAGAGCTGCATATCCTGTCTGAAAATGCCCTGTTCTGCTAATAAATACAAACCATCTGCAACTTAACTGTTCTTGTAAGCTCATAATTTGGATAGTAGTATCTTCTTCCTTTTTCAACAATGGTTTTAGAATTGTTAAAGCACCAAGGCTGTCTGTGGGAAGGGAGACCCATACCTCCAAGATTTCAGTAATGCAGAATTTAATAAGCCATCACTTACTTGACCTCAAAGTTATAGGAATTCCCAAGTGGCTGCAAAGGTGACATAGAAGGCAATTATAGTTCTCTGGCCTGGCCTTACACTGCTGTATTTTGACCCAGTCGGTAATTTCTGGAATAGTTTGTACCACAGCAGAGGTAGTCCTAAGTCATGACAGGACCTTTAGTGTCCGTGATCTGTTTGATCAAAGTCCTGAAAGGAAAGCAAGTAGGACTACCCAAGCTTCTCTTTCTCTCCCCCCTCCCTCCCTCCCTTGGCAACCAATGGGCCAATCCCTTTGCTTCCACGTGAGAAGCCATCTTCTTCTCGAGCATCCTGTCATGCTGATCTACTTGTCCAGGCCCAAAGCAGCCAGGCCAAGCAACTCCAGACTGAATCTTCTGAGTTCATGACTGAAATAAACCTTCCTTTCTAGGAGTCCATTACCTGGGATGTTTTGGAAAAAGAGAGAGAGGTGACTAATACTAGAAAGTGCCTTCGAAAAAATCATGAAAGGGAATGGAAGATGATGTGGAAAAGGCACCATACCACGATGCTCGGGTCTGGCCAGTGCACATCTACCAGAAAAACAAGATTAGCAAAATGGAAACCGTCCCCCAGGTATATCAGCTTAATAAGTTATCTTTTCATTTTGGTTCAGTTTTGAGTCAGAGTCAAAGGTGACCTTGAACTCCTGAGCCGCTGGCTTCTGCCTCCCACAAGGAAGGATTACAGGTGTGCACGGACAGACACACCATCACTTCTATAGATACTTCTAAAATATGGCTTCCTCTCTGCCAAAAGTTTAATTACAACAAATTTACTTTAAGGATACAGTTAACTTAGATTATGGATTCCAGGGTTAGGCAGCATCTCATTCTATAGACCAAATTGCCATTGAACTGAGCTGAGCAGAGGTTCTTGGTTTTGTCTGCAGAAGACACGAGGAAGTCAGGGACAGAAAGACAAGCAGATGGAGCCATCAGGCTGCTCTTCCTGTCTGCTTTGGGGGTTCATGGCTGTGATCACGGCCCTTGGGGAGTAGAGGCAAGACCAGTACGGCCAGGCCAGCTTAGCCACATACTGAGTTTGAGGCCATCCTGGGCAACAAGAAACCCTGTCTGAAAAGAAAGCTGTATATCCCAGGCTTGTAGCCTGTGATGGACTAGAATCCCCCTGCCTTGGCTTCCGCGTTCGGAGATTATAAGCACAGTCACATCACAGATGACAAAAAGCTGCTGCTCCTACAGGGCTAAGAGACTTCTCAGTCTAGGCTCGAGTTCCCTGGTACAGTGCTTCTCTAGGATACACAGGGACCTGGGTTCCAGCCCCAGGTAGAAAACGGATAGAGACTCACGATCGTGTCTATTCAGGTAACCTGCCCCTTGTGACTAGCTGCTGTGTTCTGATTGGTGTTGCCATCACACTCTATACTCCTGGTGACAGTGATCATGTCTGATTTCTCCCCAACATATCCCAGCATCCATACAATGACTGGTAAGTCTGTCACTCACGTTATTGATACACAAGTGACCATATAAAGGTGTTCCCAAGGACTAGAACTGTCACTGGAGCTGGAGCAGATCTGTAGGTGTTTGGCCTCATGACAGTGGATGAGCTAGCAGTGAGGGGGTTAAGCACACAATAGGTCAGATTATATATGGTAACTGTGAGAAACCACAGATAGCTTAGCATGGGCTTTGTCAGGGCCGGCAAGGTGGCTCAGTGGGTAAAAGGGTTTGCTACCCAATCCTGATGCTTCAATTTGGTCCCCAGACCCCACAGGGAGAACCCAAGCAGAGCACTGGCTCTCACAAGTTGACCTGGGACTTCCACACACACACTGCGGTGCACTCTCATAGGCACACCATACAAACACACAATATGGCAAGATGACTCAGCAGCTAAGGGTGCTGGCTCCCAAGCCTGAAGACCTGGGTTCGATTCCTGGAACCTACATAGAGGAAGGAGAGGGCAGACTCTTGTTATTCTTCCTGTGATTGCCACGCTTGCACTGTGGCAGACAGGAGGTCGGCAAGCGGCCAAGCCTGGGACTGCTTGTGTCTGGCAGAACTTCAGGCAGCACAATCCACCTTTCTGTCCACTTGAACAAGCGGCAGCGATGCTGACAGCAAGCAGGGCATCTCCTCATCCCAGCTTGTCCTTCAGGGAGAGCACACAGTAAAATCACCCACACCAGCACCAGCCTGTAAATTACACTCTGCCCAGCAGAGGTTCCAGCTGTCTGCGTTCCCAATGGCTCTGGTCCTCAGCTTTGCCTGAGAGTACACGAGTGAGTGGGCATTTCAGTGTACAGAGCTGGGCACGGGTGGGGTGGGGACACTGCAGGGTAACTCTTCAGTAGCCGGGGTTAAAATCCATGGAACCAAACATTAACCCTAGGACAAAAGGACAGTGCACTCACCTTCTTCCAGGGACCTTCCTCCCGGAGCTTATGGGCTATGGAGGGTCAGAGCAGATGTCACTTTGTCCTCCTTCAGGATCACTAAACGATTCTCATATCACAGTCCAGAGAAAAGCACTTTGTACTCCAAGATAAGAATGGCAATATCAACTTACTGGTTGTGTTTAAAACAATAAAACCTTGATCATTACTCATGAACCTGGACTCTGGCAAGGGCAGTTCTGTGGGATTTTCTGTACCCGCATTCACCGTTATGAGGACTTGTGACTTCCGTCGTGAACGTGGGCGCCTGCTGGTCCTCCGCTTCCAACAGTGCTGCAAACTTAGAAACCTTCGCAGGTTTTTGTTTTCCATCAAACTTATTTTCAGATAAGCCTTCTCAGGCTCTCATCAGGTAAGCTGACCTTTCAGGAATGATCTGCCTCAGAGTCAAGGCTGGAGAGGTGGCTCGTGGGTGACATATTGTCCATGCAAGTCTACCTAGCTGAGTTCCATCCAGCAGATAAAATGTTGTCCTTTGACCTCCACACGCATGCAATGCCGTGTGTGTGTGTGCGTGCGTGCACGCACGCACAATTTTAAAATAAAACAAGGTTAAAAGGCCCAGGGCTTGTCTTGTCTGAGAACACACACCTCCCGGGAGTTGTGTTTTCTGGGATAAGGGGCAGAGCTGAAAGCCGAACCCCTTGATTACCCCTGGGTATTAAGAGCTGTAACCTAAGATCCAGCCCAACCACAGGAGAGCTTGCTCCCTCAGCAACACTGGACAAGCCCTGATGCTGGCTTTCTGGAGCACCTTGCCATTGCTGGCCTTGTTGGGTTTGTGTATATTAACCCACACGAATTGTGCTAAAAAGAAAGAGAAAGAAAAAACTGCAAATGAAGTATTTGAGAATTCTCAAATCAAACAGCTAGTAATAACCTGCACATTGTTTTTCCAGAACTCCATCAAGCCATACTTGCTGCCTGGAAGTATAAATGCAGACTTGTAACCACTTTTAACAGTGAGACTAGCTCCGCTCAGGCAGGGGGTTGCCTGTCATTTTACCCAAGAGCAGTGCTCACTGAGCACAGCAAGCGTTTGGTCAGTGCCTGTCAAGTGACTGAGTTGCAGGAGCACAGGGACTTTTTGGTGTAATTCTATCTCCTACAAAAGAGAGAGATCCATTTATAGCTCTTTCAAGTGTAAATGCTACCCTATTATATTAGCACTTTTCATTCTAGATAAAAAGTACACTTCAGGGACAGGAGAGATCGCTCAGCAGTAAAAAGTGCTTGCTGCTCTCCCAGAAGACCAGAGTTCAGTTCCCAGCATCCACATAGAGTAACTCACAACTGCCCAGAACTCCAGCTTAAGTGGAACCATGTCCTCTGTGGCCTCCAAGGGATACCTGCACACACATGGAATACATATACACTAAGTAAGTTTTAAATATACAATCTACTAACTTTGACTAATAGGCATTTACAAAAAGAAAATTGTAATTAGCTGGGGTTTTCCCCCATTATATTTGAAAAGAATGTTGTTCTTGGAGTCGGCCGTGTCATTTAAGTACCCATTAACAGCAATCGCTGAGCCCAGCCTACCCTGGAATAGACTAAAAGTGAAACTTCTTCTGAGCGGTAAGTACCCCTGCTTTCAGAGTAGTGGGTGCAGGAGTGTGAGGTAACCAGCTCTCTAGAAGGGAGCAGTGGGGTAGACCTAAAGTCAGACACTCACCCCTTCACCAGTTGACCAGAAACCCCAGCAGCTAGTCCCACTAGAACAATGGTGGGCGTTTACTCAGTGCGTGTCAGTCACACAATCTCCTTCAACATCCAGACAGAAATACAGAGGATGGGAGCCTAGGAGGAAGAGGAAGGAACAGTTGTAAAGAAGGGCAGAGCTGCTGTGAGAGTGCATGATTCTCTGACACGCACCTCTCGTTCCAAGGCAGCCCAAGTAGAAAATGGTTCATACGATACAGTATGGTTCACTTAGCAGAAAAATAAGGCCAAGCCCTGAGTACTCAGCACCTTCACCACAGTGCCAAAGGATCATGAGAGAAACTGCTGGGCACATAAGAGGAGCAGCCAGGCTCACCTTACACAGGCTTCACCTGACACTCAACTCTCTGTGTTGTTTCCGGGCCTGTGGTGAGGAGGGCTGTCATGAAGGGCCTGGTGAGGCAGAGCCATTTGCCTCCTGGAAGCCAGGAAACAGATGCAGGGATAGGCATGGACAAGAAGCGTCCTTCAGAGTTTCACCTCCTGGGCCTGCCTTACACCAGTGGACCACAGTACCCAAGTTCCCATCATGTCTCAGCTAGTGATGTCACACATAGTGGTGAACAGTACCCCAAGGACGAGAGGGGACGGTCATGAAGTCTGAAGTGCCTATACAACAAACTAGAAACACAGTTTTCCACACTTTCCGAGTTATTCTCTCTCACCTCACACTACATGGATGCGACCTATCATCACAGGCCAGACACCTATCTACAGTTTGAAACAATACCTTTTTAAATTGAAAATATTTTTTCATAATTATGTTCTAATTAGGGCATTTCCTCTGAGAGCCTCCTCACCCATCCAACTCCATACTTTGTCCCTTTAAAAAACAGCTATGCCCACAAAACAAAACAACAAAACAAAAAGAATTTAAAGAAAAAAAAAAAAACAGTAAGAGGGCTGGAGAGATGGCTCAGCAGTTAAGAGCACTGACTGCTCTTCCAGAGGTCCTGAGTTCAAATCCCAGCTACCACATGGTGGCTCACAACCATCTGTAATGGGATCCGATGCCCTATTCTGGTGTGTCTGAATACAGCTAAAGTGTATATAATAAATAAATTTTTAAAATGTACAAGAAACACATATACCACACAAATGCTGAGACACGTGCAACACACACAAAACCCATTAAAAATAATGAAAGCTTATCTTGTTTGATAGTGTGTATAATGTGACTATTGCCCTCATTGAGAATAAGGCAGACCTAGCCGTCAGCTCTGTGCTGATCTGTAACAGCTTCCGGTTTGGGCCAGGATACCGAGAAAGAATCGCTGGAGCCCAGGTCTTTGGAAGGAGCCTGGATGTTGCAGTGAGACTACCATAACTTTTAAAATTAACTGTAAAATAGTATAATCAAAATCCTCCTCACCATGATCAAAAGAATTATTACATTTCAGTAATTAAGACACTAATTAGGAAGTATACATATTTGTATGGAAAAATATATATTTCATATAAGACCTGTTTCAACAGATGTTAAAGTACAGAACAGGCATATTTTAAGATGTATCAAATATAGCACTAAACTGACATGTTAATGCAGGTGTTCCATTCAGAAGGCTGAGGCAGGAAGATCACGGGTTCCAGGCCAGTCTATGATACACAGAAGGACATTGTCTCAAGCCAAAACAAAAAGGAAGAACGATAGCAACAAAGATGCAACAATGAAAGTGTTTTTTTTTTTTTACAATTAAATGAAGTATTAACCCGTAAGCAATGTCCTTAGTAGCACATTCTTAAAACATGTATCAGACTTAGTTAGGGTTTCCATGCCTGTGAACAGGCACCATGACCAAGGCAAGTCTTATGAAGGACATTTAAATGGGGCTAGCTTACAGTTTCAGAAGTTCAGTCCACTATCATCAAGACAGGAAACATGGCAGCATCCAGGCAGGCATGGCTCTGGAGGAGCTGAGAAGTCTACATCTTCATCCAAAGGAAGCCAGGAGCAAACTGTCCTCAGGCAGATAGGATGAGGGTCTCAAAGCCCACCCCCACAGTGACGCACTTCCTCCAACAAGGCCACACCTCCTAATAATGCCCCTCCCTGGGCCAAGCATCAAACCACCATACTATGTGTTCTCATGAAATACAAAACCAAACAAGTCTTTAGCATTCTTTAACCCAGCACCATGGGTAAGATGAGGAGTTCAAAACTCTTCCTCATCTCCAAAGTCTTCCGTGAAACCATTATAGAAATAATATGCCAACCCAATGAGAAATCACTGTGCATACTTAAGAGATTAGTGAGGAAAAGCTCTTTACAAACATTCAAAAGCCCACGAGGCTGGCTGTGGCTAATTCTCAAAGAACAGAGGCCTCCAGCTGAAGATCTTACTCGATGACACACACACCATGTGGGCTCATTCTTCCCACAAGTGCTGTCATCCTTGAGTCTTTCTCAGGTCCTGGCCCCAGGCTATACCTCAGACCATTTAAAGGGACACAGGAGACTGCAAGTCTGGGGACTCGGGCGCATGGGAGACTTACACAACAATGATATTGTCAATTATTTCTCGAGTACACAGTGTTGTTCTTTGCACATCGTTGTTACCCATGCACATCTTGCCCACCTGGAAAACAGATGTTTTTCCTGTTAAAAGCACAGGCTGGGACACAATGATGGTTGTAACTGTTCTGCCCGCTTGAGTTGCCTCTTAGAGGCATGCACTTTGACATGGACATGGGCCCACTGACTGGTTATAAGTCCTTTATGGGGATAGAACCTAACTGGAGGTTAGTCCTGTTGAATAAACATTTAGCAGAAGCTTCCTCAGCCGTCCTAAACTTCCATTGCGGTACAGAATTTCCTTCTTCACAGTTTCTCACACACCTGCTGAGAGTACACCTGACCTCATAGTTCCTAAGCACGTTTTTAAATGAATCTTTCATAGCATCAGTTTTACTACAAGTTTCTCCTGCATCAAAATTACTCTCTCCATAGCCTGTTGTTGTCTTCAATTCCAGAACGCAGGAGGCAGAGGCAGGAGTATCTCTGAGTTCCAGGACAGCCAGGGTTATAAGTGAAACCCTGCCTTAACAGACAGACAGACAGACAGAATACGGATGTCTGGTCATTTGCTCAGCAAAGGACTATCCCTTCTATATATCAATGATGCCTCCATACAGGTGCACCTCCCAACTTCTCAAATACAAATATCTTTTTACACACGCTACAAAATAATATATCTTCCAAACGGGAGCCTCATTACAAAATCCTACTGTATGAGAATACTTGTGTCATAAGCAAGAAGGCATAGTTAGTATCACAAAAGTTATATTTTATTATGCTGAGGGGTCATCACAAAACATTCACACACTAAAGTCCTAACTATGGCCCTAATCCTATCTCGCCTAGGCTGTTCACCTATGCAATATATCTTAGCTGAGGGTCAGGTCCAGTCTCTGATTTGAGGGTCAGCATCCTGGGGGAGACTCTCCAGCCCTAGGGGAGATCAAGGTGACCTCTCTCTCTGGATGTACAGAAGCAGCTTTGCTCTTGGTCTCTGCTTTTATATCATCCAGTGGGTGTCACGGGATTCTAGGACTGTGTCCGATTATCTTGAGTGAGTGGTCACTGGATTCTGACTATCAGATGCAGCCTTAGGGGTGGTCGGGATCCAGACTAAGCTAGTTTTACATGTCTAAAAGCATTTTTCACTATGCTCACTACAAGCCAGTACATTACAGAAGACTCTGGAAATTCCAGAACATGTCAAAACATTTTAGCAGCTCTATGTGAAAACTTTGATCTCTAGAAATTGCCCATACCCTGCTATGGCTCCACTTGGCCTGGCTTCCTCATGAGTAGCAACTATGTATTTATTAAACAATGTGTCTTCTCCAAATGTTTGGCCATTTTCTCCTGGCGTTTCACAAGGGAGTTGCCGCTGTTAACTGGAGAAGGCTCAGACATGGAGAGGCATGTGGGAATTGCCTTAGAGGTGTTGGCTGTGGTGTATCAAGTCAGAATATTTCTAGGGTTCTCTATTACAGAATTCCTTGTATTCTTCATTTCAACTACTTCAGAATACACTCCATTCCATTTCTCTGCATGTTTCCATTTATGCTGCTCAAAGCTTTCTCCTCCTCACTCTTCCTTCTTCCTTTGCGCTGGTGTTTCAGGGGTAAGGTGGCTAATTTATACATCACAGGAAATAAAACAGCTGTGAATATGGCTGAGCACAGACATGTGTACAGAACTACTGGCAGATCTGGGTAGTGTCCCTGAAGAATTCCGATCACTGCAGGAATCGCCATTTCTCCCAGGGCAGCACCAATGACAAAGAAGGCTGTTGATTTCCCAGTTAAGGTGGTATACTGCTCAATCCAGGAGATGCCGCTGGGAAACGTGGTTGCCATTGAGGCTCCATACACAGAAGACGCGATCCAGAGGCAAAGAGGGCTCTTGTCAAAAAGCACCAGAAAGAAAGATGAGGCCAGGCTACCGATGTTGCTCACCACAATCATGGTCCCAGGCTGTAAGCATGTCGCAAAGAAGATGGCCAGGCCCCTGCAGGCTGCGAAGGTCCCCCAGAAGATGGAGTTCAAGCCAGCTGCCTCGCTCTCTTCCATGCCAACGTGGGTGGTGGCGAAGGAGAATACGTAAGAGCCGTACGTGATCTCGGCTCCCACGTAGAAGAAGAAGAAGAGGAAGAGGAGGCATAGCAGGGCCCTGTGGTATTTAGCCCTTCGAACTTCCTGAGCAGATGCTGCGGTTTTTTTCTGCCTTGAGCGTTTCTTACAAAACAGACCGAACAGGAAGACAGAAACTACTAAAATATAGGTTCCGATGGACGCATATGCCCACAGCAGATTCATATCATCGGGTACCGCGAACACAGAGTCTGTGGCGGCTTCAGAGGATCGGTTCAGCATTAGAGGGTCAAAGTCGGACTCAGTGTGGTTCTGAGCAGATGCTGTGGTACCCCAGGCCAATTTAGCCAGCAGGGGAGCCAGAAAGGCACCCAAGGCGAAACTGAAGTGCAAGGCCTGCATATGTGGGGCTCCTTTGTCCCCCCAAAGGTCCAAAATGAGGACATTCGCACCTACAAGTTAAAGAAATAATCTGACAGTCACTTAGTAGAAACATTTTATTAGTGTCTCTATTAGGCAGTAGTTTTATGACATTCTAAGTTTATACCAGAACCTCTCTGTAATCAAGGAGCTGTAACCCACCACCACCAGAGGACTATGTTACATCTTACCTTCATATATGGAATTTATATGTTAGTAAACCATCACGCAAGCCAGATACATTGGAAACTTTATCATAGTGGTAATCTCACTGGGGAGTAATAGTGTGGTTTGAATAAGAATGGCCTCAATAGGTAATGTATTTACAAACACTTAGTCCTCAGTTGGTGGAACTGTTTGGAAAGGATGAGGAGGTGTTTCCCTGTTGGAGGAGTTGTGTCAAGGTGGGGGCGGGGAGGCCTTGAGGTTTCAAAAGCCAACATTAGGCCCAGGCCCAGTCCCTCTTGGGCCTGTTCTCTCTTTCTCCCTCCCTCTCTCTCTCTCACTCCCCCCTCCTCTTTCCCCTCTCTTTCCTCTCTCTCTAGGGATTGGAATGTAAAGCTCTCAGCTACTGTCCCAGTGCCTGTGAGCCACCACCTGTGAGCCACCCTGTTCCCTCCCATGGTGCTTATGAACTAATACTCTGGAGCTGTAAGCAAACTCCCTACTAAGTGCTTTCCTCTCTAAGTTGCCTTAGTCCTAGTATCTCTTCACAGCAGTGAAACAGCAGAATACTGATACATTTATTTGTAATTTTTGAGAGAGCCCTCATATATGCTATCCTGGCCATGAACTTGCCATGAGGCAGAAGATGATCTTGGATTTTTGATATTCCCATCAGTGTCACTTGAATACTGGGATTACAAGAATGTACCAGTCAGTTTATGCAATATTTGATAGACAAATGCTCTACCCAACTGACCCATATCCCCTGGTCCACGTGGAAATATACATGCAATAGTAAAACACTATCCAACAGCTGGAAAACTCCCAAAGCTTCAGTACTTCCAATTGGGTTCTAATTCCAATTGAAGAAAATATTTACTGAGGTCTAAACTAGACACTAAACACCTAGATGCCAGCCAGACTGCCCTAGAAGTTGGTTGTACTTGTTACAGGAAACAAAAACAATTTCCAGAACCATGCACTGCATAGTTTGAACACGCCAAAACCTCAGATACGTTGAGACAAGCATGCAGTTCTACACTGCAGCTTTTCATTCAAATGAACCCAGAAGTATAAACTATTTCCATGATCTAGCAAATACCTTTTCTTCTCATAGAAAAAGAAAGGCGGGCATAGAAAGCTGGGATTGGGAATAAAGGTCTACGTGTAATTTAGAAGGTCCTCAATGATAGGATGAAGCGTGAAGATTTTCTGCTGTAGAGAAAATAAAAACAACCAAGAAGAAAGGCAAGAATGTGGTGCCCACAGAGGCTCTCAAAGCCCAGAATCTGGGGTGCATTTTAAGCTGAATGGCTGCTTCTGTGCCATATAATAACCCTACCCTTGTATGGTGTTTAACTGAGAATGTCCTCCACAGTCTCCATGGTGCCTCAGATAGTGGCACTCTTTGCATAGGTGAAGACGTGGCCTCGTGGAGGAAGTCTACCACTGGAGGCAGGCTTTGAGAATATAAAAGCCTCCAGCCATTTCCAGTTCTCTCTGCTTTGTGCTTGTAGTTCAAGATGGGAGCCCTCATCTTCCTGCTCCTGCCATCATGCCTTTGCTCCCTTATCATGGCCTCCACCCCTCTGGAGCCATAAGTCCAACTCAACTCTTTCTCCTCTAAGTTGCTTTCTTCATAGTGATTTATCACACCAATTACAAAGTAACTAATACACCTCGTTTAGCCTACCAAGTCACTATTTTCTCTTATATGAAAGTGGTTAAACTCTATCCTTAAAGGAAAGCCTGCCCATTTGCATTATAATTTCCCACAGAAAGGGAAGTCCTTCCATGTTTGGCTAACCCAACAGTCTCTCATAAAGCAAAACTCATCAAATGCACTTCATAGTTAGGTGTTGGACAATTGGTGCCCTAATTGGCAAGGAGAAATAGTACTAAGGTATGATTTTTGAGGTGTTGAAGTGCTGAGTTGTGATTCTGAGGTGCTGAGGTGTGATTCTGAAAGGCTGAGATGTGATGCTGAGGTGCTAAGATGTGAGGCTAAGGTACTGAGGTGTGATTTTGAGGCGCTGAGGTGCCAAGGTGTGATGGTGAGGTACTGAGGTACTGAGGTGTGATTTTTGAGGCACTGAGGTGTGATTCTGAGGCCCTGGGGTGTGATTCTGAGGTGCTGGGGTGTGATTCTGAGGTGTGATTCTGAAGGGCTGAGATGTGCCGAGGTGTGAGGCAATGCTGTTTTCACAGCAAGACAAGTGGCACTCTGATTTCATACACTTTACCTTTCCTCATGGTGCTGTCCCTGATACTGGAGATGACGCTGAAAGGTTCACTAACCTGTATCCACAACACCAATTGAAGCACCAAACACAGACATCATGATAATCAGTAAAAACGCCTTCTTGCACAAAGGAATGAGATAAAACCCAACTGCAGTGGCCGACATTGACACACCTGAGGAAAGAGAATAAAGCCGTCTGGAGAACAAGTGTTTATGAAGGTCCGAAGTCAAAGGGACATCGGAGGAAATTCTAAAAATGAAAATTAACACTGAATTAAAGTTGATTGGTCTTGGGCTGGGCATATTGGTGCAATCACGGCACTTGGGAGACAGAAGTGGGTAGAACTCTAGGAGTTGAAGCCAACATGATCTACATAGATAGTTTTAGGCCAGCTGGGGCTACATGGTGAGATCTTGTCTCAAAAAACAAAGAACAAAAATAAATAAATAAATAAATAAATAAATAAAAAATAAATAAATAAATAAAATAAAAAAGGTAAAACCAAATCACAAGAACAAAAATTTTGAGCATCTGGGGCTGGAGAGATGGCTCAGTGGTTAAGAGCATGAACTGCTCTTCCAGAGGTCCTGAGTTCAAATCCCAGCAACCACATGGTGGCTCACAACCAGCCATAATGGGATCTGATGTCCTCCTCCTCTGGTGTGTCTGAAGACAGCTACAGTGTACTTATATATAATAAATAAAATCTTTAAAAAAAATTTTGAGCATCAGTAGGTGAGAGACATAGTGACTAGATGTGGTGGTTTAATCTAAAGTTTTTATAATATTTGTGGCCCGTAAAAATGTAAATTACTATGACTTGAATCCAATTCTATCATTGCAAATGATCAAATTAGAAATCGTAACAAAAGAAAAATTTTATAGTGTTTGAGCCGGTCCAAAAAGTATTAATTCAAAGAAGATTTTTATAAGGTAACAATGTAAAAATGCAAAAGCAAAACTCAATTATTATAACCGATTACAGGAAAACGTTACCAAATAAATTTATCTGTGGGATAAAAAGAAATGAAGTACCGAAAAAAAATCACCTTTCAACTCACTTTGGAAGGAATAATTATTACTTAAGTATCAGCAATAAATTATTAACCTTGCCTCCAAAGATGTTTTAGTATAGTAATCTAAATTGCTTTTAACCTTGCCAATCCATTGAAAATGGCATGCTAACAGTTCTGTCCTCTTTTCCAGGGTCAGGATCCAAGGGGAACAGTCTGTGCTCAGCTCTGACAAGGGCAACAGGACAGAAGTGCACCCTATATCACTTCCCTCCCATCCCCTGTCCCTTCATCTCCAAGCCCAAGTCCACAGAGCCTGGCCAGCTTCCCGGAATTTATTCCAATCCCCGTGGCCCCAGAAGCCCCGCCCCCCACCAGATAAGGAGAGCTTCGTGGTCAGACAGTGCACGTGCCTGGAGTGGAGCCTAAATCACAGTACAGGTCAGCATTGTGCAGGGTTGCCGACACTCACACCCACGACAGAGCTAATCAAGTTTCTAGAAGGTTCAGAATTGAGTCCCTCAAGCAAAGGCTACAGAAGCCCATCTGCCCAGGGGGGTTGCACACCGCTGTATCCATTGCCAACCATTCTGCAGTCTATGCTTTAAATATTTAGAGTAAATTGAAAATTCGTCAAAGAAAAGCAGTGTTTGCTTACCCAAAAGTAAAAACTGGTTCATATAGTCAAGGAGAACTCCACCAACCATAGTACCACATAAAAAACCAGAGGCGCGGCCCACAAAAATGATAGAGAGATCGCTGATGTTTCGGTTCACATTTCGTGCCAAATCTTGAAATGTAGGCCCAAGGAGAGCAGTGCTTATTCCCTGAAATTTAAAAAGAGAAGAGCTGTGAACTTACAGCCATTAAAGTTATGTTTATTTAAATGGTTGTCTTTTCCTTTATAGGAAACAGGAGGAGGATTACAGTGTAAGATAGGGGTCTCCTTTATTCAAACAGGAAAAATGTACAACCCTTTACCATCAGAATCGGATGCTCCTGTGAGTTTCTTCTACTCAACTTTTAAATGTTATTTGTTTGCCTTTGGTTGCAATTCTTTTTTAGATCTGGAAGAATACCTTAAAGGATTTTTCTGCCTTAATAGTTAAGATGTATCAAATTTATTTTTGAAATATTTTCTTTATTTTAAACCTCCATTTACGACTGTTATAGGAATTTAGATGTCAAAATTAAATTCTAAGACATTAACTTATTACTTATGTTGGTTAAGTCTTTAAAAGTAATACTTCTGACATACATGGATTTCTCTGAACTACACACATATAATACGCTGGAAATCAACTCTCTGAATATTTCTAATTCCATAGGCTTCTTTAATGAAAATCCAAAGCCACCAGGCAGGAGTGTAAACTCTCAGGCTTTTTAGGAAATATTTACATGTGCATATACAAAAAGGCTTTAGCAATAAAATGTTGCCTGTAGCATGAATGTGTTAGCAAGAACCAAGGGTTGAAGAGAAAATTCACTGGTGCCCTTAAGAAAATTGGACTGAGCGGGGGACCCCAAGGGAAGAGTTGGGGTAAGGACTGGAAGACTTGAAGGGGAGTGCAGCCCAATAGGAAGAACAACAAAATCAACCAACCAGAGCTTCCAGGGACTAAACCACCAAAGAGTACACATGGAGGGACCCATGACTCCAGCCGCAGATGTAGCAGAGGATTGATTGCCTTTCTGGTATCAATGGGAAGGAGGCCCTTGGTCCTGTGGGTGGTTGGGGGATGCTGGGGTGGTGAGGTGGGAGTGGATAGATGGGTGAGGGGCACCCTCATAGAGGCCAGGGCAAGGGGGGATGGGGATAGGATAGGGGGTTTGCAGAGGGGAAACCAGGAAGGGGACAACATTTGAAATGTAAACAAATAAAATAACCAATAAAAAACAAAAAAAAAAAAAAGAAAAGAAAAGCGTTTCTAAGTCATCTATATTTTGAGAGTAATTGACTATAACGCACTAACCTGCCCCAAACCAAATGTCCTCCCTACCTTAGCAGCATGAACCCAGGACTAAGGACTACAGGTGGTGGGCAGGCCTGCATCAAGCACCAGGTTCAATAAAAGAAGACAGGTTCTAGTCAAATTCCTTCACACATCTTAGGCTTTGGCAAACAGTGAAGGCCCTCCTACATCCAAGTGGCTGGAGGAGCAAGCCAGTTGTGGGTGATCCGCAATCCCAGAGACTGAGGCCAAAGCGCCACAAATTCAGCCGCAGTCTGGGCGACTTAGGGAGACAATGTCTGAAACTACTAAAACCTCAAAGACCAACATGGCTGCACCGGGCTACAAGCCGCCGGCCAGGAGACCCGCTCTTGACCACCTAACCTCTTACTAGAAAGTCATTTTCCTCTCAGGGCCCATTTTTCCGTTTGGAAAATTACCAGTTGGCAAAACTTGGTCAGGCCACCAGGAAGAGGCAAGGTGGAGTTTGACAGTTTAATAATTTGGAGCTTGCAGGAGTGGTTTGGATGAGAGCAGGTGAAGGCTCCGGTTCCCCCTCCTGTATCTCCTCCCACCGCACCCAGGCGACAATGAAAGTTTAAAGACGTCGGAAAACGCATTAAGGTAATCCGTCGGAGTTGAAAATAACCCTCCAAGATTAGAACCGTGTCCATTTTCTAAGTGGGGGAAACGGAGACCCAGGAAGATGAATGCGCCCGGACTCCCTCTGTGCAAACTTGGGGAGCAGGTCTGCATCTGGGGAGCCCCAGCCTGGAAGGGGGCAGCCTCGGCTCTCACCAGCCCCACGAAGGAGGCGTACAGGACCAGGGTGGTGAGCCAAAGTAGCACGCCCCGGGTTCTGCCGCCGCGCCCAGCTGCCTCCGGCTCCCTGTTGGTCGCTGGGACCTCCGGGTCCTGCAGGAGCCGCTGTCCAGTCGTCGGGGCCATGGCCCCGCGGAGCTCCAGTTCCAGCTCCAGCTTGGCGGCTCGGAAAGGCTCTGGACTCCCTCAACCTCTCCCAGTTGACTAAGACCTGGGCGCAGCCCGGCCCCGCCCCGCCGAGCCTCTCCCCACGCCGCCTCCCCGGCCGGTCCACGCGGTGCTCGCCCAGCCTGCACCTCTGCTGGGCTCCACAGGCGCGGGCGAGCGCAAAGGCAGCCTCACCACGGGGCCACAGAAGACGCCGCCGCGACCCAATGAAAAGCCCTGCTAGTCCCACAAGATGAGGTCGGTCCCCAGGGTTTCCTGCGGAGGGGAAGGAGCTTGGCCTTCATGAACCTCCCAAAGCCCTCCCTTGTCCTTCTTGCACTCCACAAACAATCCATGAAGCCCACGTGGAGCTTTCCTATGTGCTGATTAATCCTCACTGCTCAGGCTGCCACCCAGTCAGTCGCTAGCCACCGTACAACAACTCCAGAAACAAATCCAGGTTCAAAGCTGTGGTTTCTTACAATTCAGCACATGGTTCTGACAAAGCACAGTGTGTATCAGATGGTAAAGTTTTGCTAGCTGAGATCTTAGTGGCAAGGTCACTTAGTTCGGTCTTTATTCAACACCCCCACCGCGCCCCACCGCACCCCACCCCACCCCACCCACAGTGCCACTCCCTCTCCCTCCTTTTTCCACACCCTCTGAGCCTCCTAGACCACAAACTTTAGTCTCATCGTCCTGCCAAAACACCTCTCTCCATGTGTGGTCGCTAAGCCTTTCCAAATCACCCCAATGCTTACCTAAATGAGCTTTCGACTTTCACTTTATGACTTTCCTTCTTGTCCCTACTTCTTTGCAAAGACTCTCACAAATGCCACGGTTGATCTCCAAAGCCACGGAGTTGTTAATTTCGGGGAGAGGATGGCCTCTGGAACAGCTAAGTCATGACAACTAATATGATTTTAAAAATCAGAGTCATGAGCTCTGTTTGATGGCCCTATTACTTGAGTCAGACTGAGGGAGTCACTTGAAATCAGTTCATAACCTGTACAAATAACACGGTGAGAATTTGCCTCAAATGTATACATTCATACACACACACACATACACACATGTATAGTATATATGTACACATACATACACACTTATATACATATATATACATATGTATACACATATATAATATATATGTACACATATATACACATACATACACATATGTATACACACACATATATATGTATGTGTATATATGTGTGTGTGTATATATATATATCTTACCTGTAAGATAGAGTTTGAGATATAATTTCTATTTGGTTGAAAGAAGACATGTAAATAATTACTGTCTGCACGATTCAGCCTTCTAGGAAAAGCACTGTGAAGAAAGGACTATGGGGGTATGTAGAAAAGAGGAACTACTTCTATCTGGGAGGCTTGAAGACTCCACTGGAGAGATATGCCACTGGGATCTTGGAAGAATGATGGAATTGTCCGTAGGAAAGCCAGCGTTTCAAATGGAAAGTGTTAGGGCAGTGTTTAGAAGAAATCAGAGGACATGAGGTATCTTAAGTGGAACAGGGCTAAATGTCCGGGGAGCATGCGCACTGTCTACAGTTCCCACCGTTATAGGTCCTGCAGGCTAGTGGGAGAGACTGAGTCAGCTACATCAAAAACAGAGTGTAAAGCCATTCTTAGTACACACACAAAGAAAGGAGCCCAGGGAGCTGGGATGTCGGAAACCCACTTTGGTTTGGGGTGTTTAGGAAGGTCTCTTTAGGAAAGTGTGGATGCTGTGTATAAAACACAGTTAGGACCACGTTGTAAAGATCTTTGAATTGACGCACCTGTGAGTTTGCCCTTCAGCAGTTCACTCCTGATGACACACTGAGATTTAGTATGACAATAGAAATTTTTCCAGGAATGGGTCGGCCCTCATGATAATTCCTCTCTCTCTCTCACCTCAAATTGAGCTCATCCCACCCTCAAGAAACCTTTCCCCACTCCTGCGACGCCCATGCTATCACCACCATCTACCTGGTCTTCTCTGGACAGACTCCAAGATCACACTTTGATACTCCCCTGTTTCTGTCTCCTCAGAATATCTGAAGTTCTGCTAATATCCCCTCGTTAGAAATACTCTATAGGTATCTTTAAAGACAGGCCTTCCCCTGAGAAAAGGCTGGATTGAAACAAATGTGGTTTAAAGATATAGTTGACAACCCTCCCATCCCCCACCCCACCCCCCACCCCCCCCCCCCACTCCCCCACCCCCCCCCCCACCCCCGCAGTAAGATCCTATTATGCAGTTCTGGCTAACCTCAGCTTCTCAACCTTCTGCTTCACTTCGCCAAGACTGAGATTGCAGGTACGTGCCGGCAGACCTGACTATAATAGTCTGCTCAGGGACTCTAGGACCAACAACATCCGATACTGTAAGGAAGTCATTGACGTGTAAACCATGCATGGTGGAAAGCACTTGTAATCACGGTACCGAGGAAGCCACAGAGTCACTTGGTCAAGGTCAGCTGAGGCAACAAGACAAGCAAACAAGAAACCCCCAAGACTGGATGGTCAGATGAGCTGAGCAGAAGCAGTCGGTCCTATATGCAGTGTGGGAATCCAAATAGGTATGGCCTTTACAGACTCATGTTTGAATGCTTGACCCATGGGGAGAGGTACTATTAGGATGTGTGACCTTGATGGAGTAGCCGTGGCCTTGTTGGAGGAAGTGTGTCACTGTAGAGGTGGGCATCGAGGTCTCATATACATATGCTTTTGCACCCACACCCCAGCTCCCAAATAACAACTCAAAGGCTTAAATTTATTTAAAAAAATGCCTATGTCATAAGTTCTGCTGGTTCTCTGACTAACTCTTAACTTACTACCTATTTATTCTAACCTGGGCATAGTTCCGTGCCTGGTTTCTTCTCAGTTTCATTCATCTGATTTCCTTAGAGTCTGAGTGGTGAAATTCCCGCCTCTGACTATCTCCCAGAGTTCTCGTTCTCTCCCTCTCCCCTCCCTCCCTCTCCCTCTCCTCTCCCCTCCCCTCTCCCTCTCCCTCCCTCCCCTCCCCCCCTCCCTCTCTCTCTCTCTCTCTCTCTCTCTCTCTCTCTCTCTGACAGATGTCCCACCTTCTAATCCTGCCTCATCTCATTGACCATCAGATTTTTATCGCTTGGTGATGCTTCCACACAGTACACAAGAAATTATCCCTACCTCTCCCCCTTTTAGTCTAATAAGAGGTTCTTCCTCTAACATTAATTAACTATACACAATAAGAACAATTATGAAAACTGTCAGGTAGGGACTCCATTCACAGTGTCTAGTGTATTTGTATTTGGCAATGTTGCAGAAAGTACTCTGCCATTCTATCTGGGTGAGTCCAGAGTTCTGTACCCAAAGCACTTTCTATCATAACTTGCATTACCAACTTAAAAAATACCCTTTTAGACTTTAAAACATTTCCTTAAATCCTAAACAACTTAAGCTTAACAGTGAGACTATAAGCACCTAGCCTTCAGCCCTATCAGAGCCCCGAGGATAAATATTACCCGAGTAAATAGGAAGTGCAGATCAAGCAGCTTCCAAAACTACAGAAGTGACAGAGGTTGGATACCTGCATAGTCTCTGAGTCACTGAAGATTCATCTTTGGCCTTCTGGCCCAGGATACATGACAGACTTTTTGTGAGGCAGGAATATTGAAGGACTTGCCTGCCTTGTCCTTGTAAGCTCAACAGTTGACTTCCCTGTGTCCTGTTTGTCCAGTTTGAGCATCATACTGTTAGCAGTTGAAGCACGGCAGTGGCTTGCCCAGTGGCTACCTTGCCACATAGAAACAAACTCAATATGGAGACTCACATGGAGGGGCTTCAATGCTCATCGCCCATGAAGCAGAGGAAGGGTGCTACCAGGAGCAGATGTGTCTTGCTGCCAAAAGAGGGGTTTTATTAATAAAACACCTTTAAATGTCATAATCTGCAGATCTCCAGCATTTTTTGAAGAACACCCATCTATCTATACTATATCTGAATCAGCAACATTCCTCGTTTCTAACGATTCACTGTTTAACCTAGGAATCATATTCCTGTAATTAACTAAACCAGTCTGTAACCTGACCGTGAGTTGGATTGACTGACCACTAACTTGCATTTCTTAATTATCCTTAACAGTAGCTTTCAAGGGCTAAGACTTTACGCTGCAGTTTTAAATGGGTTTCATAGGCACAGTACCTTATACAAGAGTTGGAGCAGGTATACTGTATGCTGCAGCAAAAATAAAAAATCTTAAGTTTGTATCAATATACAAAGCCCATGGCAATATAAAAATATTTGGCTTGGTTGATGTTCTTTGGTCTAAGAGGAGATTCAATAATCTATAACCTTTTATCCTGTTTTCCCTATATCCCCCCTTTTTCTTTTTCATCCCTTCCCTCCTTTCTCCCTAACACTGGATAGGAGAGAAAAAGGAAAGAAGAAGGAGGGAGGAGGAGGAGGAGGAGGAGGAGGAGGAGGAGGAGGAGGAGGAGGAGGAGGAGGAGAAGGAGAAGGAGAAGAAGAAGAGGAGGAGGAGGAAGAGGAGGAGGAGGAGGAAGAGGAGGAGGAGGAGGAGGAGGAGGAGATCCTTGAGTCTAACCTCTTACACTTTGTTTCTTCTTTCACCAAGGCCATTAACAACTTGTGACCAATCCCCCTTCAATGATGACATCCATCACCCATTGAATGGCCGAAAACCATGCACCCTATTTTTTGGGAACGGGGTATCATTATTCTCTTAAAATTGCTTCCTGCTTACTGGGGGTGACATTCCCTTTTAGGATCCCTAAGAAAACTGGGATATCAGCCAGTCTTAAGAAAGCCAGTTGTAACATTTGTTGTGCAGTCTCTGTGTGGTATGAAAGTGCAGGGCTTAACTGACGTCCTGGCTGGAACAGTGTGATGTTGCACGATCTAGTTGGCCATCTAGAAATTTTTCTGGATGCAGATTTTTGGGGAAACAGCGACTGGGGCAGTCTGTGAGTCGGAATCACCTGGGCTACCTGTCTTGTCTTCTTTGATGCCTGGTCCTTTATTTTGCAATCATATAAACTTCCAAAGGTAATGTACATTTTTGCATTCACACATGTATGTCGTGTGCAGCGGGCACAGATTTGTTAAAGACGATGCTCTGCTCTATGCTCAAGCAGGAAAAGGGCATCGAACTTCGTATTCTTTTGGACCGTATAGGCAAACTGTAATATAATTTTTTTTTATCCATGCCATTTGAAAAGGTGGCATGATAGGTCCTGCGGACTCTGAACCCAACAAGATTTCTTTCTTGGCTATGCTTAGCTGAAGTCCATCAGTCTCAGAGCTGTTCCCATGCAGAGGGACCCTGATTCGTGTTACCTGTCTTGTCTTTCTTGGCTTCTTCCTTCATGGAAGCGTCTTTCTCCAGGAGCTCTCCCCCCACTTAAATCTAATTTTTTTTTTTAATTTTGACGGAATCCATTATTGCGTGTAATTTTTAAAAACACGCTACCACCGTCCCGGGAGCTCTACTCTCGCTCTGACCTCTCCCGGCTCGCTTTCCTCCATGTGACTTAGCCCAGGATCATCGAGTGCAACGTCCCCCAACCCAAAAAATGGGAGGTGCGGCCCCAACTTCACAGTTCCCTTTCCGCTTTTCTTTTGTTCCTCTGGGCTTCACCAAGCTGCCAGCTACCGACCCGCTTTGCCCGCAGATGAGGAACACTTCAGACATCTTTATTATTTTAGAACTGGCCAAATAACTCAGTTGGTGGGCACAGAAATCTCTGCCCTTACCTTATCAGCCAACCTATATCAGCCGTCCACTGGTGGCAGAGGTGGAGGCCACCCGTTCTGGCTGCCCCAAGACATTACATAGTTGTGCATCCTTCTCGTTCCAAAACCTGGTGGGAAAAGATCCCCCCTGTCTCCCTGCGTCCGTCCTTCCCTGCCTGGGACCCAGAAGTCCCACCTTTACCCTTACCCCAACAATTGGCTTCCGCCTTCTTTATTGATCAAATAACCAATTAGGGAAACAGCACACCCCCCTACAATCCACAGCTTTTCTACTCCTGTTGAAACACAGGCAAAAACCTCTTCCCCAGTCCAACACATTTCCTACCTTCCGTTTTGAAATTTAGGCATTCATATATATATATATATATATATATATATATATGTGTGTGTGTGTGTGTGTGTGTGTGTGTGTGTGTGTATATACATGTATATATGTATATATAATATGTGTATGTATATATTATATATACATATATATGTGATCTATCTCTGTTACCTCTTTCTGTTTGTTAAGCATCTCTTTTAAAATATGATCAGATCTCTTGACAACTACTTGACCAGTAGGACTGTAAGATACGTCAGTAAGATGTTTTAGGCCGTAATGTCTAAAACATTGTTGTATTCTAATGGAGACACATGTCAAAGTATCATCAGCTTCAGTCCGCAAAGACACTTCCAGGACCGCCATCATCTATGCTCTCTCAGACTCATCCCTTTCAGAGCTCAAGGCAGAAGCCCCTTGGAGTTCTGAACTTGCTTCTACTGTATGCTGATTGACACATGTGCATACCTGAATTCTCCAAGCTCTCTAAGATGAAACACAGACTCTATCGTGTGACATTACTCTGTGGCAGAATCATTAAGCAGAATCTGGATTTTTAGCTCAGTATGTTGTATCTCTGTGGGTTGCCATTCTAATTCCTCAAGCCTTTGTGGACTTTTTTTCTGGAAATAAACTTTCTGCTTTTGCTGTGGTTAGGTTCGTTCATCTCATTAAAGACCTATGGCCTATAACCCGGTTCCTTCTATCAGTCCTCTCCTTCTCTAAGTATTTTTTTAATCCTGATTTTTCTTAACAAGGATATATAAAATTGTAATCATTACGGGAAAAAAAAACCAATTATTTGTATGCTGATTGTAAGTGAAAGTGTCCTTTCCCTAACTGGTTCTTGATTGTATCAATAAAGACAGTGGAAGCCAATCACTGGGCAAAGAGAAAAAGGTGGGATTTTCTGGGTCCCAGGAGGAAGAAGTGGGGAGGGGGTTGGGGGGTTGGGGGTGGACCGGACTTTGGGAGAGGAGCACAAATGACGTAAGGCCTAGGAGTGACTAGAACCTGCGGTAGCCCCCGCCGCCGTCAGAATTCTGATATAGGAGTACTGGTGAGTTGAGAACCATAGATTCTTCGCCCAGCCATTGAGTCACATAGCTAGTTTTAAAACACTAAGACTGTCTGATGTTTTCCGTCTGTGGCTAAGGTGGGCAGGAGGAGAAAGCAGGCAGCCGAGGAACAGGCATGGTGGAACGGGTGGTATTCTCAGGGGTGGGGGTTGTGTCGGGTAGGGGGGCACAAGCTGGCCGCTCGACAGAGGCTGATCTCAGAGCACAGGGCGAGCCGGAGCACCAGGCAGGGAGCAGGCGTGGTTTTATAAATTACAAGCTACAGATGCCGCCCAACGTGGTAGGCAAGAATCCTATTGATTTAGGATTCTCAGGCGGATCATGCACAGTGATACAAGTCTAGGAGTGGGGAGAATCGGTTTCTCAGGGAGCAGAGCAGAGTCACATGGCTCCAGCACCTGAAATCTTAAAGGGGCAGAGGGGCAGGGTCAGCTCCCAAGCTCTAAGGTCCCCTGCTGTGGAAAGAGACAAGATGGCTGCTCCGAGGCAGAGAGCCAGACAGTAAAAGCTGCCTTGTTTCCTACAAGCTGGAGATCATAAGACAGAATTCTAAGCATGGTCTAATTGTTTTTAAACATAAAAGAGAATACAGAGTTTGGCCTGAGCCACATGGGGAATTCTTCCCGCGGTTTAGAGCTAAAGAAGGGACTTTGGGCCCAGAGGCACTGGGAACCCCTGCTGTGCAAGGACAGGCTGAGCTCTGGGGGAGGCAGGGAAGAAGGGCTCTGCCTCCAACAAGACAACAGGGAGATTGTACGAAATAAATAATAAATAAATAAATAATAAATAAATAAATAAATAAATGCTTTAGGAAAGTCTTGAAGAAGTCTTGCAGGATAAGTCTTGCACGGGAATTCTGGGTTAAATATCGTGACATGTCAGATTAGAGAAAGCCTAAAAAAAAAAAGTCTAAGAATTGGCTCGTAAGTATTTGTTTAGCTTACATCATTTGTTTTGAATTGTTTTAATTATCAAAACGGGTGTGGTTTTGAGCGTTGTTACGTTATTCCTCTGGGAGGGAAGTCAAGCTATCGGTTTTTCTTGTCACTGTCTCAAGGACAGTCTGCTTTGGGAAAAAGGCTCTATCCACTTTCGCGTTCACAGTAAAGGAGGTCTGGACCCCTTCCAGAGCTCTATGGATCAGACAGGACAGAGGAAGACCCCCTGAAGAACTAGAAAAATTCAAGGGAATCTAACAGGACAGGTAAAGATTGAAACGAAATCATATGGGGCCCAGATGCATTGTGTGTCATTACTTTTTTTTCTAATCTCTCCTTCCTCTTTAGAATTTTTATTTTCTTATTTCAAACTAAATATTTCTTTCTATGATTTTTGTCTATACTCAGTTTTCAAACTTAATACCTTACCAGTTCATAAGTAGGGGACTCCTCAGTCTTACCACAGCTCTGGGAAAATGTTCCTTCTGCCCTCCTGGCATCTGAAGGCTACTCAGGCCAGCACGAGTCAATGGCAGCTGTCTCGGCCACTTCGGCTTAGTCTAGCTGGCTTTTCCTGCAAGAACCTGAATTGGGCTGTGGTTTTCCCACTGACTGCCTAGCTCTCTCTAGTGTGCTTTTGGACCTTTCTCTGCAACCACAGTGTTTGCCAGAAGCCAAGGTGTCCAGCGCATAGAGGCTCTGGAAGAACCGGATTTTCTACTCAATAGGAGCTTTTTAAAAAGGAGCCACCTGCCTTCCACACTGTCTCTCTGAGGAGACAAAAAGGTCAACCTTTGCCAGAGTCCCAAGTATGAAGCAAAGGTATAAAAGATCCTGTCCAGGGAAGAGTAGAACACAGCTGCAAACCCAGGTCACTCCAAGTAGTAGGGATGGTTAGCAGCCAAGGGCTTGGGGACGGTCATCTATATAATTGTGTAGATAAGACGTCTAATCTCCTTCAACTTTCCCACTTTAAAAATACCTTTCCCAAAGTCTTATAAATGTGCAGAGTTGAGTTGGAACTGTCTCGTCATTCTTGTCTAAGTGCAAAACAAGGCAAGGGTACCGACCGCAGGCTTTCAGGGGCTGGGCCCTGGAGATTCAGAACAAGGAGCAAACTCCAGTTTCCGCCTGCCGTTCAGAATGTCTCCTTTCTCCTCTGAAACAGGAGTATCTATAACCATCTCCACTAGAAAACTTATCAACGGGGTTGGGGATTTAGCTCAGCGGTAGAGCGCTTGCCTAGCAAGCACAAGGCCCTGGGTTCGGTCCCCAGCTCCAAAAAAAAGAAAAGAAAAAAAAAAAAAAACCTTATCAACAATATACATTCTAAGTAACGTAGCAAGTAACAGTTTCATTGGCGAACCCATAAGTTTAGAAGTTGTAAAGTTCTTGAGAGAAGCTGGGGGAAAAGAGGGATTGTGCATGTCGTTTTTTATAGCAACGGCGGGAAGTGAAATATACTACTCACATTATAGGAACCCAGCATAGGTGCGACACACTCAAAATGTAAAATTTGAAGGTGTTCTTGACCAATTTCTAAAGGAGAGATTTCAAGACTTTTTTAATATAAGAAACAACTAATGACCCAAGAGTCTAAGCTTAATACAGTATTTGTTATGAATTTATAATTATCAATGATTTATATCATATGTCACAATAGTCTACTCAAGCTGTTATACGAAGTCATATAAACAGTGAACGCAATCATGTGTAGCTGTAATAAATTCACAAGACCACTCTTCCTCTTCTAAAGAGTTAGGACTCAAATCCAAGACTAGTTTCATGAAGTAGCTGTGGCCCCTCCCAGTTCTCCCAGCATCCCTCAGTACCTGTGCCCCCTCCCAGCTCTCCCAGCATCCCTCAGTACCTGTAGCCCCTCCCAGCGTTTTTCACCCTGACCCTTACCCTAAACCTCCAGGGGTTGGGCTTCTTCTTCCTTCCCCAATCCAATCCCTTAGTAACAGTATTTTCAGCTTGGGCCACCTTTCTAAGTCCCCAGCTCTTCTCTTACTCTCCCTCCCGCTCTCTCCTCTGGAGGTCTGGTTTAGTTTGCCAGCCATGTTCACCTTGGGCTCTTCCCTCAGCCTGCTTTCTCCCTTAAATCTACAGGACCAGTCATGTCCTCCTTTTATTTCATTTATTTTCTTTCAAAGAGGAAATAAAGCACAGTTGGTCAGGTGGAAATAAAATCACAATGCATTAGAGTTCCTGAGCAGGAGGTGAGAAAGCCGCTGAGCCTGGAACTGCTTGTGTTATGCAGAACTTCCGGCAGCACAATCCACCTTTCTTGCTGCTTGAGCAAGGGGCAGCGATGCTGACAGCAAGCAGGGCATCTCCTCATCCCAGCTTGTCCTTCAGGGAGAGCACACAGTAAAATCACCCACACCAGCACCAGCCTGTAAATTACACTCTGCCCAGCAGAGGTTCCGGCTGTCTGCGTTCCCAATGGCCCTGGTCCTCAGCTTTGCCTGAGAGTACACGAGTGAGTGGGCATTTCAGTGTACAGTGCTGGGCACGGGTGGGGTGGGGACACTGCAGGGTAACTCTTCAGCAGTTAAAATCCACGGAACCAAACATTAACCCTAGGGACAAAAGGACCGTGCACTCACCTTCTTCCAGGGTCCTTTCTCCTCCCAGAGCTTATAGGCTATGGAGAGTCAAAATCAGATGTCACTTTGTCCTCCTTCAGAATCACTAAACGATTCTCATATCACAGTTATACCTCAGGATAAAACAAACAAGCACATGGGGTTGGTTGGGGATTTAGCTCAGCGGTAGAGCGCTTGCCTAGCAAGCGGGAGGCCCTGGGTTCGGTCCCCAGCTCCGGAGGGGGAAAAAAAAAAGAAAAAAAGAAAAAGAAAACAAACAAGCATGGCGGTATCTAATTTTGGCCTAAGAACCCCTGCTCCACGCCCCCCCACTCCACCCCACCCCAGCCCACTCCCACCCCCCTACCCCTCACCCACCCCTCCCCACCCCCCTCCACCCTATCCCCACCCCACCCTCCATGGGGGAGGACTCTTTCCCCCACCCCACCGTCCTCCAGAAAAAATTCTCTGAAAAGCCTTCATAAACCTCAACTTACCAAGAGAGCAATTGGGAACTTTTGCTGTATTGAAGATTAATTATGGCCCCCGGGGATCATCATTTAAGGGCCTCTGTTTCCACCACACAACAATCGCACAAACTCAGAAACCTTGGTAATTTTATATTTTCTTCTAAGCACAAGTACCTTCTTATGACATTTTTTTAAATCTCCTCACTGTTTCTTTTGTTCTCTTGTTATCTGTGTATGGTGGCTCATGCCTGGACTGAAACAAGAGGCCTACCAAGGGTAGCAGCCAATCTGAGTTACCTAGGGAGTACCAGGCCAGCTAGACAGGAAGAGCCTGTAGTTAGCTAGATGATAGATAGATAGACAGGTAGATGGATAGATAGATAGATGATAGATAGATGATAGATGATAGATAGATAGATAGATAGATAGATGATTGATAAATAGATGATAGATAGATAGATAGATGATAGATAGATAATAGATGATAGGTGATAAATAGATGATAGATAGATAGACAGATAGGTAGATAGATGATAGATAGATAGATGATAGATAGATAGGTAGATAGATGATAGATAGACAGGTTGATAGATAGATGATAGATAGATAGATGATTGATAGATAGATGATAGATAGATAATAGATAGATGATTGATAGATGATAGATGATTGATAAATAGATGATAGATAGATAGACAGGTTGATAGATGATAGATAGATAGACAGGTTGATAGATAGATGATAGATAGATAGATGATTGATAAATAGATGATAGATAGATGATTGATAGATGATAGATAGAAGATTGACAGATGATAGATAATAGATAGGTAGGTAGATAGACAGACAGGTAGGTAGATAAATGGATAGATTTATAAATAAGTTTATAAATAAATAAACAACAGTGTTAAAGGGGTAGATGTTAAAGGCAGAATGTCTAGTTAAGGAATTAGTACTACAGTCTAAGACCTTAGGACTTTAGGAAATTGAGCAGAGGGTTTTGGTTGGTTGGTTGGGTTTTTTTGTTTTGGTTTTTGTGTTTTTTGTTTTTTGTTTTCTTAGTTCTTCTTTGCACAACACAGCTGACCCAGTCTTTAGCAGAGATGCTTCCTTTTTCTTCTTTTCTTTTCTTTTCGTTTATTTGTTTGTTTTTCGAGACAGGATTTTCCTGTGAAGCCCTGGCTATTCTGGAACTCACTTTATAGACCACACTGGCTTCAAATGCATAGAAAATCACCTGCCTCTATCTTCTGAGTCCCAGAACTAAAGGCATGCGCCACCATGACCCTGGCATGACCCTTCCAATCTCTTAGAGATAAATACACACAGAAAGAGCAAGACGCTCTTATACATCCATTCTCTCCGATGCTGTTAGCTCAGCTCCATGAACCACCTGGTGCTGGGCAGAGTGGAAGTGGGCTCTACTGAAGAAAGGGTGACATTTCACTTACAGCAAAAATTTATTCAGAAGCAAGTTACAGAGACCAGAGAAAATAAGCTCACTGCCATCAGGTTGGAATTACACGCCACTCGCAATAAAACTTGGGAAGAGGTAAATAAAACCATTCCTTGATCTGCTCATTTGTAAAGGATAACACATGTCCATCATATTTAATATGCAGTGGTCTTTCTCCTCCCCTTCTTGAGGCCAGCGTTCTATCTTCTAACTGTTACTCCGGTTTCCTAGGCACGTGAAACGTGGGGTGGCAGAGCTTTGTCTGTCCGGTCACACAACTGTTCCAACCCCTAGACAGATTGCCTAACTACAAAAGAAGGTTGTCCAGTGTTCACAGTGTTTATAATGTGACGATTACTCAAATCGTTACTAGGAAATGTCAAATCAAGAAACGGCAAAGCCCAGACCGACTAGGTCTTGCTGAGGTAGTTGAGGGCTCAAAAAGATCCACCCGCAGTTCTCATATTTAAGGCAGGGGGTACAAGGTATCTGCAGATCTCCAGATATGACGGTATAAAAATTCACCCTTCCACTGACGTAGGAGAACAAAGTGCCCCCAGTCCCTTCTAAACACAACTAGAGCCAAATTCATTCTACTGTCAAGATACTGGAACAAACTATCTGCAAATCCTCTCTGAAAACAGACAAAAATGCATATATTAAAAAATATTCAGGGTTGGGGATTTAGTTCAGTGGTAGAGCACTTGCCTAGAAAGCACAAGGTCCTGGGTTCGGTCCTCAGCTCCGAAAAAAAGAAAGGAGAAAAAAAAATATTCAGTCTGATGTTGGTGCATTCCTGTAGCTCCCGGGGACTCGGACGGCTGAGTAGACTGCTTGAGTCCCAGAGTCTGAGGCAAGGCTAAAATGGCAATGTAAGACCCCCTACCTCGAAATAAGCAAATAAATAAAATTTCCCTCTGAAAACTGTCTTTAAAAGTAATGTGTATTGAGCTGTTACTAATTACCATTTTTTTTTTACTAATATGCAACATTGAATGGGAACCAGGTTTATCCTTACTCTGTGTACAGAGAGCAGCTGACAATCGTAGTTGGTCATGACATTAAATGATCGTTGACTGCTGAACACTCTGGATGAGGTATGCTTGACTGGGGAGGGAGCACACGCCTTCCGGTCAAGCACACTGTTCGGAAAGCCAGCGGGTGTGTGAGGAGTAGCAGGTTAAACCGGCATTCAGTAGCACCTCTCTGAGCCTCTCTAGCTTTCTGTCTGGATCTTCATCTGAAATGAGCCACTGGCTGTTCCAGCAGACATATTGGACAAGCTTGTCTTGGAAAGCTTCTCGTTCCTGGAATCACAACTCAGGGGCTGAGACTCACAAGAGCCTGAGCATAGACAGACCTGAAGGCAGTGTCAAGCCTCCAGGCGACTCTCTTAAAACCCGCTGCATAATCTCTTTGTAGATATAGGAAGAAAAGCCATTAGCATTCTTTAATCCACTGACCAGGACAAAATGAAAACATCTGTCCGCATCCAGTCTTTCATGAAACTATTCGGTCCAGCTTTCCTGGTGAATGTGGATGCCCTGACCTTGGCTCAGCCAATCCATTGCCTTCCTTGGTGACTGATCTATTTGAATAGGACCCAACTTTTCAAACACGAGTGAATTCTTTGCACACTCTGAAAGTTGGAGACAATAAAAGACTGATTAATGACCCCTGCCAAAACAGGAGCCTCAGACAAGTATTAAGATTACAAAGCCATGAAACACATATGTAACATGTGGAGGTGAGAGACCATTTCAAAACAGCTCAGCATTTCCTACACGCTGACCTCGGAACCGAAATCCCAAGAGACCACTGAAACTTCGCTGATGATCTCCTCTGATTGGCCTATTTAGAAGCGTGGATTCAAGGAAACCAGGGGCTGAAGATCTGAAGACTGGTGGAGTGCTTGGCTCACCCATGCAGAGGCCTGAGTTTGATCCTTCAATTTCCCACTTCCCCAAGAGACAGAGAATCTGAGTATTAGCCCCTTTGTCCTGGTTTCTGACAAGGTACTTGCTGTAGCTTGAGTGTGAAATCACCCCTCCCCCTCCCACACACAAACACACCGGTGGGCTTGTCTGTTTCAACACTTGGTTCCTGGATGGGGGCAATATTGTAGAGGATCCTGGAACCTTTAGGAGGTAGGGTTCCTCTGGAAGACATGGAGCTCCCCCTGGAGGAAGCGGGGCTCCTCTGGAGGAAGCGGGGCTCCTCTGGAGGAAGTGGGGCTCCCCTGGAGGAAGCGGGGCTCTTCTGGAGGAAGTGGGCTCCCCTGGAGGAAGTGGGGCTCCCCTGGAGGAAGCGGGGCTCTTCTGGAGGAAGTGGGCTCCCCTGGAGGAAGTGGGCTCCCCTGGAGGAAGCGGGGCTCCTCTGGAGGAAGCGGGGCTCTCCCAGAGGAAGTGGGGCTCCTCTGGAGGAAGTGGGGTTCCTCTGGAGGAAGTGGGCTCCCCTGGAGGAAGTGCGTCACTAGAGGCAAGGCTTGAGGATTTTGCACCTGGCCACACTTTTGTTCTTCTCTCCGCACCCTGCTTTACCAAGATGCAAAGAAATGAGGATCCCAGCCCCGACTCCTGACACAGGGAGCCTCTTGTAACCATAGTCCCCCTTCCATGACATTTCGCACTCTCAAACGTTGGCTTCTTGTCAAGTATTGGTCACAATCACAAGCAAATAAATGAAGACAGCATTTCACAGAAGGCTGAACAGTACTGTTAATCCAAAGAATGCGCCCGAGAGTAGTCGGTGAGGACACCAATGGTGCGTTCTAGACAATGAATACAGACTGCTTCACTGCCCTGTTCACCTACTTCAAAATCCATTCCATGGCGCTCTTCTACGTCTTCCCATTTATTCTTTTCCTGATGGGCCAAACTTAAACGGCAGAGTGTTCTGACCCTGATGTGTTTTCCTTTCATTCACATTACAGACCTAAGCTGGCTAATTTATACATCACAGGAAATAAAACAGCTGTGAATATGGCTGAGCCCAGACATGTGTATAGAACTACTGGCAGGTCTGGGTAGTGTCCCTGAAGAATTCCGATCACTGCAGGAATCGCCATTTCTCCCAGAGTACCACCAATGACAAAGAAGGCTGCGGATTTCCCAGTTAAGGTGGTGTACTGTTCAATCCAAGAAACTCCACTGGGGAACGTGGTTGCCAGCGAGGCTCCATACACAGAAGTCGAGATCCAGAGGCAAAGAGGGCTCTTGTCAAAAAGCACCAGAAAGAAAGATGAGGCCAGGCTGCCGATGTTGCTCACCACAATCATGGTCCCAGGCTGTAAGCATGTCGCAAAGAAGATGGCCAGGCCCCTGCAGGCTGCGAAGGTCCCCCAGAAGATGGAGTTCAAGCCAGCTGCCTCGCCTCTTCCATGCCAACGTGGGTGGTGGCGAAGGAGAATACGTAAAACCGTGGGTCACCTCGGCTCCCACGTGAAGAAGAAGAAGAGAAAAGAGGAGGCATAGCAGGGCCCTGGGTATTTAGCCCTTGAGCTCCCTGAGCAGACGCTTTTTGAGGACTTTTTCTGCCTTGAGCGTTTCTTACAAAACAGACCGAACAGGAAGACAGAAACTACTAGAACATAGGTTCCGATGGACGCATATGCCCACAGCAGATTCATGTCATCGGGTACCGCGAACATAGAGTCTGTGGCGGCTTCAGAGGTTCGGTTCAGCATTAGAGGGTCAAAGTCGGACTCAGTGTGGTTCTGAGCAGATGCTGTGGTACCCCAGGCCAATTTAGCCAGCAGGGGAGCCAGAAAGGCACCCAAGGCGAAACTGAAGTGCAAGGCCTGCATATGTGGGGCTCCTTTGTCCCCCCAAAGAATCAAGATGAGGACATTTGCACCTGCCAATGAAACATGGAGAGAATAATTTGCTAGACTCAATAACTTAGAAAAAATACAAAAACGTTACAAAAGGCGTGGGAAGTCAGCTCAGCAGTTAAGAGCATTTACCGTCCCAGCACCCAAGTCCCTTGGCTCACAAGCCCGACTAACTCCAGTTCCTAATGGGATGGGAAACCTGTCCTCTGCCTGAACACCCACACTCATGTGCACACACCCACAGACAGGCGCAAATACATGCACATAGCTAAATTAATAAAAAGCCGAAGAACCCTATAAAAACAAACAAAGGACTTCACAGCCTTCAGAAGTCGGATGGATGTGCACTGCACGGTGGGAACGTGAGAAATGCTCTAAGTTAGAAGATTGTAAAGGCTTTCACAGGATAGTGTCATCGCCACACTGGGGCATAATATCTCTCCATGTACTTGTCACTAGGTATGTGATAAATATGTCGACATTTTTGTAATATATTTAATAAGTGTATTTTCAAACTTTAATAAATCTATTGCAAATCTCTAGCTTTATGTACTCAGAGCCGGCAGCATCAAGTCTGTGGCTTTTTAAAAATTCAGACAAATACATAATTCCACCCTATCATTTTCAACGGAATGAAGCGTACAGCATAAGGTATTTCCACTTACAGCTTCATCTTGACAGAGAGAGGAGGGAGGGATAGAAAGATGGAGTGGGGGGCAAGCAGACATCATGTTTCTTGTTCAACAGGACTCCAGACCAGTGAGGACATAAATGGAGATTAGCTAGGCTAGGCAGATGCTTCCCTGAACTCAACAATGGTGGTGTCCTAAGTAAGGCGGTCGTCTCATTCCTTCCACAGCCCAATGTAGTTCCAACTTCAGTTCATTCTAATAAGCCGTTGAGTCTTCTTATCTTAATGTGGTGAAATTCTGTCTCACGACGAAAGCCCTTTAACCCACACTGTAATCGCCCACAGGGAAGGGGTCCTTTCCCATTGAACACTACAAATCAATACTGTCAAACAGGGAAATATATTCTAGCTCATTTAACCATTACTTGTTCAAAACTGGTGCCCTAGTTGGCACCAAACACAGCCGCTAAAAGGGTGGGTCTAAATGAGTGAACCTATGACCGTCTCAGTAGGACCCTGTCATTTCACAAGGCTTTTGTGGTGACAGGGTAATTCTATCCACTTTCCCCAGTGACAACAGCCAGAGTCACTAACCTGTATCCAGGGCACCAAACGAGACGCCAAATACAGACATCATGGCAATCAGTAGTGTTGCTGTCTTGCAGAAAGGAATAAGATAAAGACCAATTGTGGTAGCCAGCATTGACATTCCTAAGGAGGGGTGAAGACAGCAGTTATACAGACAGTATTCCCACAGGGTCAGCGCAAGGTCTCATAGCAAAAATGAAAGTAAAGTCACATTAAAACTGGATAGTTAGGGGGCTGGAGAGATGGCTCAGCGGTTAAGAGCAGTGGTTGCTCTTCCAAAGGTCCTGAGTTCAATTCTCAGCAACCACATGGAGGCTCACCACCATCTGCAATGGGATCTGGTGCCCTCTTCTGGCCTGAGGATGTATATGCAGCAGAGCACTTAGACATTAAATAAGTTTTTAAAAACCTGGATAACTAGAGAACATATACAAATGGATTACATCATGTGAATCTTAATATTATCATTATGGATTATAAGATAAAAATAATTACTGGGTGCAGTGGTGCATGTCTTTAATGACAGGATTTAGAGGACAGAGAGCAGGTGGATCTCTTGAATTTGAGGCCAACTTGGTCTATGTAGTAAGTTCTGGGACAGCCAGGGCTACATAGAGAGACTCTGTCTCAAAAAATTATATATATACATATATTTGTGTGTGTGTGTGTGTTACAAGTACCATTCTAATACTATTACCACATTTAAAACAAAGCACGACAATCTTTTTTTTTCTCCCCGGAGCTGAGGACCCAACCCAGGGCCTGAGCTAAATCCCCAACCCATGACAATCTTTCTAACAACTAAAATAAGCTGAAAAAATTTGACATTCATAAACTGAAAGGGATTTTAGGATTTGTAGTAACAAAAAGGCAAAAAATAAATGCAGTCGTAGACATCTGTAGGAAAATGTTGAAGATGGTCTGAGGAGCTGGCTCAGTAAAGCACTTACAGCAAAAGGCCTGGCTGTGGTCTTGCAGAATCTATGTTTAAAACAAACAGAAAATGCTGCACACTTGTGATCAATCCCAGGGCTGGGGAGGAGGCATCAGGAGGATCCCTGGGGCTGGCAAGCCAGCCAGTCTGCCTGGTTGGTAAATTGCAGGTTCAGGGGAGGACCGAGATGTCTCAGAGGGTAAAGGTAGCTTGTTGCCAAGCCTGATGACCTAAGTTTGTTTCCTAGGACCTCCATGGTAGGAGAGAGCCAGCTCCCACAGACCATCGTCTGACTGCCACACGTACACAGACAGACACACAAAAATGAAAATTTTAAAAATAGGGTGGATAGTGATTAAGGAAGAGGACTGACCTGACTAACACACACCCATACCTCCCCCCCCCATTAAAATTAAAGAATAAAAATATTTTAAATAAATTAGTGTAGCAGATAGGAAGGGAGTACAAGATACCTGTTTGAGGCTGGGTGTATAGCTCAGGGGTAGAAGACACGATTAGAAGACACAGGCCTTGAGCTTGATTCTCAAAGAGACCCTCTCTCCCAAAATTGTGCACACATTCTTTGTGATTATTTTGGACATAAGAGGTATTGTTTACTTATTCATCAACAGTTCTAGAGTGTTTGAAACCTGGGACAAACAGCTGAGGTGCCTAGGTAACATATGAAAGCAGGCCTGACCTCCAGCTTCTCCCCCATCCCTCAGTCCTTACCTGTCACAGGGTATGGCTGGCATATCCTGCCCTCCACCCAGAACTCTCTAGCCTAAGGATGGGCTGCCCCCCACCCCAGAGGCTCTTCCCCTACATAAACGAGTCATTTTGCATTTTGGCTACCTGCCCCTTTTTCTACCTTTGCCCTCTTGACTGTTGTATGTGGTTCCCCTCTCTTCCTTTTCCCCTTCAACCCCTCAACCACCATGGTCCAGCTCAGTCAGGTCGAGTCCGCTCTGGACCCTCCCTGCCCCTGGCTATGTCTCCCTTTTATCTGCGCTTAAACTTCCTCCTCCACCACCCCTAGGAGCAGTTCTGTCCTTTCCTTCTCTTTTCTTTTGTTTCTCCAGTCAGAGGACAAAAGGTCTTGGGCTCCCAGATCAACAGTAGGAAAACAGTTGAACGTGCTGGGTTGCCTCTTCAGTAGGAGGGGTGTATACCTGCTTTCCTCCCAGAAGGCTGGGATCCCTGCCCTACCTCCCAAGAGCTGCGTGCTTGGTCAGTGTGGAGGGTGGACAGTGGAGCCCCGGGATTTCTGACACACAAACCCGAGGACTAACAAGCTTCCAGAGGACTCAATACGGGGTCCCTCCAGCTGCCAAGGTAGGGACAGGAACCATGGACGTGCAGTTGCCAGGGAGGAGACCCACACACCACGTGCTTCTGTTGTGGCGTCTGAATTAAGCCTTCTGCCACCTTTCATACTTGGTGTCAAGTTGTAGACAAACGTTGATGCCTACTTACCTAAAAGTAGAAAATGATTCATGCAGTCGAAAAGCACCCCACCAACCACAGAGCCGCACAAGTAGCCCAGGGCTCGGCCCACGAAGATTTCGGAAAGGCTGCTGATGTTCCGGTTCACGTTTCTGGCCAGGTCTGGAAATGTGGGTCCCAACATGGCAACCGTCATTCCCTGAGATTGAAAAGGATGAAAGATTTACCTGCAAACAAGATGATATCCATTTCTTTTTTTATCTACTACAAAAAAAAGTTCTGAGGAGTGAGTTACAAAGCAGAAAATTATTTCGAGGCCCACTCACAGTAAGCAGAAATGTTATAGCGTGATATTAATATTACCAGAGCCATAGATCTTAGTTGATTTTCCTCATTTCAAAGTTTCCCAAAACAACTATTTAACTCTTTTAAAAGAATTAAATATAATTTTACTTTTTTTTTTTAAATGCATGTGCCCCGTGGGATGCAGTGTGCTAGGAGACAAGAAAAGAGCATCAGATCCCTTGGAACTGGAGTTACGACTGGTTTTGAGCCGCCATGTGAATACCGGAAACCGAAGAAGAATAGCTCGCATTCTTAAGTGCTAAGCAATCTCTTCAGCCCCAAGCTGATTTAACTCTTGTAGCTTTTCCCGTTTAAATAAACAATATGAAAGTGGGGGTATAACTCAGTGGTAGAGTGTTTGCCAACCACGTCCCAGTCTACATCGGATGTCTAGCATGACAATATAGCAACGATAATAAATCTGAGCGGGGATGTGGCTCAGTGGTCGAGCCTACCTAGCATGGACAAAGCCAGGGTTCACTTCCCAGCACCGAACGAAAACTGAGTGTGGTGGTGCACACCTGTAATCCCAGCATTCCCGAGGTGAAGGTAGAAGGGCCAAGGAGTTCAAGGTCATCTTTGGGTTTATACCAAGTTCAAATCTAGCCTGGGCAACGTGAGACCTTGTTTCAAAATAATGAAACAATAAATCAAACAAATTTATAAAATATGGATTTATCATAAACTTGGAATAATTTTGAAATATATGTTCAAATATATATAGTAGTTTTCAGTATTGTGAGACATGCTATAATCACTAACATGAGAATTTATATGTCAAAAATTTAAATTACCAAATTGTCTTTATTTTACATTTTTACTTTTAATGTGTGTGTGTGCGCGCACGCACACACATTTGAAGGTTCCTAAAGGCTTCAGACTTCCTGGAATGAGAGTTATAGAGAATTTCAAATCTCCTGACATAGTTGCTGGGAATGAAACATGTATCCTCTGGAAGAACAGCAAGGGATCTGAGCTTCGGAGCCATATTCCTGGCCTGGTCTCATTTCTTACATCATTAGAACGGTAGTTTCCTGGTGCAGATGAGGTTCTACACGTACAGAACACATAGGAGAGACAAGGCAACCAAGCTTACTCAAATCTACCCTTCTTTTCAAAGAAAACTTCAGCCCTCACAAGCACAGAATGTCCATCTTCTTTGCATCTTCTTTGTGTTACGAGCACAGATACAGCATGACTTTAACTCTGCTCTCTAGCTACCCTGTGTGCAACAAAGTCTAACCTAACCGGTCAACACATTGTTACTGTGTCAGCCTATCTCTTATAACACATGGCCAATCTCCTGGGCTGCATAATATGAGGTTATGTCCAAGTAAGACGTCCTTCTTCTGTCTATAATAAATCTTCCTTTCCCCACACTGCTAAGTAGGGCTGCCTCCTTCTGTTAGCTCCAGGAGCTGCCAAAGTCACAATTAGTGTCTTTGCTCAAATGAACTCTTGTTAAATTAGACCTCTTGGCATAAGATAGATAACTGAGGCTAGACCTCCATTGATCATGACAGCACCAAGTACTCAGACAAATGTACTGGCCAGAGTTCCCTGATTCCCCAAGATCTCACAGGACAGCCAAGGTCATGAGCATGTTTCCCCTTTGATCAGGATGATATAGATGTGTGTACGGGGCTCTTGATTGTGCTTGAGCATTTTCTACTGGCTTGAGTCCAGGATGCCTTTAGATCTGATAATTAGCCGGACTGTATCCAACCGGAGATCTCAGGCAAAATCTGAGGAAGAGTTGGGAGACCACTAACTTCATTAAGATCTGTTAACTGCATTAACAAATGTTATGGGCCCAGAACCTGTGTACTTTGTGGAAAATGAGTCAACCCTACTAAGGGTACCATAGACTTGACCCTACTAAGGGTACCATAGACTTGTAGTTGACAAAAAGGGGATGTTTGCTTAGATTGCTCACTTGGGAGGAACTTTTGAAAAGTAGGGCTTTCAAAGATGCCACGAGATCAATAGAATTTTTTGTTTGTTGTTTGGTTTTGGTTTTGGTTTTGGAGACACTGTTTCTTTGTAGATGTATCCAGCCCTGGATTTCCTAGAGCTCAGTCTGTAGACCAGAACTTGAACTCAGAAATCTGCCTGCCTCTGACTCCTGAGTGCTGGGATCAAAGGTGTGTGTCATTCTGCCTGGCTCTGCCCAGACTTTTTAAATGAAAAAAGTTAATATCCGTTGCTTATATGTTGACATATATCTGTCTATATTTATGTGTACCGTTATACTGACTATATTGCTAAATTTAATTCTTTTTTCTTTTCTTTGAATTTATCTATTTTTTATTTTATGTGACTGGTGTTTTTCCTGTATGTATGTTTGTGTGAGTGTGTCAAATCTTAGAGTTACAGACAGTTGTGAGCTGCTGTGTGGGTGCTGGAATTTGAACCTGGGTCCTCAGGAAGAGCAGCCAGTGCTCTTAATCACTGAGCTGTCTCTCCATCTCCTAAATTCAATATAAAAATAACTTTATTTAAGAAGATAGAACCTGGGCCCAACAGTTAATAGCCCTTGTCGCTCTTGCAAAGGATTTGGGTTTGTTTCCTAACACAAAGTGGTTCACAACCATCTATACCTCTAGTTACAGGATATCTAATGCGTGTGGTATATGTACATATGTGCACACTAAGCACTAATACACAAAGGATAAAACAAATCTAAAAAGAAAATAGTGTTACAAATATTTTTTCAAAAAAGAAATTAACCACATTCTTTTTGGCTTTATGTGACTTGGGTAGTCTAGTTAATACAACAGAATCTTTTAAATAGACTTTTAAAAAATAATTTAAAAATATTTTACATTTTTATAGAAATTTCACCATTAAATATAACACATATCTACCACTTTTTCTCCCTAGGGCTACTACAAATTAAACTTGTCTATTGTGTGTGTGTGTTTTTTTTTCAGCAAGAAAAACAGCATATGGCATGTAGGCACTTGACACCTCACATTGATCAGCACCTCAAGCCCAAGTCTTAAGAGAAAAGTCTCTATAAAAGATTCTTATCATCAAGGATGTGCATCGGGAACAGGAGAAATCCCTTAGTGATTAACACTACTGGATGCTCTCCCAGAGGACCTGAGTTCAGCTCCTAACACCCACATGGCCGCTCACAGCTGTCTGAACTCCAATCTTGGAGGATCTGACACCTTTTCTGCCTCCGGGTGAACCAGGAATGCATGGGGTGTGCAAATGCACACGCAGGCAAAACACTGATACGCATTTTAAAAACAATTTTTTTTAAAGAAATGTACAGTTGGGGATGAGGGAAATCTGTACAAATAATTTAAGCCTAGAGCTGGCAGAAACTAGAGGGGTGCAAAGGACCAGTGGTAACATTTTACTTCCTCCATAGTCTCTTCTCACAGAGACTAGAGATTGGAACTGTTAGTGAGCATAACTTGTACCACGTTGGCAGGCTATCCTAACAGCACATGCTTCTTTTAGGAATTCTGATCAATAACTTTAGGAGTCATACACGGGACTGGATAAAATTGACAACAACACATTTACTGTCATTGACAGAAACAAGTCAACACATTTTAAAATTCTAATACATGAAAATGAGATTACTAAAAACAAGAATCCCTATGCAATTGTACTAAGAGAGGTGTCTTTTGTAAATATGGTGGTTTTAATGAGAATGGCCCCCTAAGTCCCCTATGCTTGACTACTTGGTCCCCGGTTGGTTGAACTCTTTGGGAAGGATTAGGAGGCGTGGCTTGATGGAGGAGGTGTGCCACTGGGGGCTTTGAGGTTTCAAAACTCCCAGTTAGCTTTCTCTCACTCTGTCTTTGGTTGTGGTCTCAACATTTAAGTTTTCAGGGACGTCCCCAGCACCATGCCTGCTGCCCTGCTCCCCGCCATGATGGTCATGGACTTGAACGCTCTGGGATGGTGAGCCCCAAATTAATTTTTTTCTTTTGTAAGTTGCTTTGGTTATAGTGATGGTGTTTTATCTATCACAGCAATAGAAAAGAAACTACAGCAAGGTTGCTACAAGGAAGTGAACTATTGCTGCGACAGGCTGACCATGCCAGGTGTTTGAGGAATGTGGAAGACTGTGGGAACCTGGACACGGAAAGCAGTTGGATGTTGTGAGCGAAGCTTGGAAGACAGCAGTACTTGAGAGCAGTGTGGACTACGGAGGCCGAGCTCAAGAGGCTTCAGAGAGGAACAAACATTAGCAACTGGGCCACTTACCCTTCTCGTGCTATTTTGGCAAAGAATGTGGCTATTTTTTGTCTTGCACTAAGAACCACTTGAGGCTAAATTAAAAATGTATGGGCTAATTTTGTTGGCACAGGATATTTCAAGACAGCTTTAGTATTGACTTGGTCACTTGGTTGTTAGCAATGACCTCTTGCAGATCCGCCATCAAAAAGAGCAGGAAACAGAGGCTGCAGGGTTGGCTCCGTGGTTGGGAGCACTGGCTGCTCTTCAGTTCAACTCCCAGCACCCACATGGCACCTCAGAATGGTCTGCAACTGCAGTTCCTGGAGATTGGGTGCCCTCACACAGACACACAGGCAGGCACAACGCCAGGCACATAAAATGAAAAATAAAGATAAATAAATCTTTTTAAAAAAAAAAAAAGGGCAAAGTGGGGGGGGGGGAGAGATACAAAACATAGTTTAGGGAGAAAAAGAGCAGAAAGAAATTTAGTGTTGGAGCCAAGGCTTGTGCTGAAAGAGGCCTGATAGGAAATAGAATAAAGGAAGCCATGTTCTCAGGGAAAGACGTCACCCAGCTAAGCTCCCAACTTATAAAAACGAGAGATCCTGCAACAGAGAAAAGTTTGAAGCAAACGCAACTCTAAGAGGGATCAGATCCCACCAAACAGGCAGCAGAACTTGGCAGCTTCGGCCACATGATTCTGGAAGGATGCAGACGTAGAGGGGCTGTGGAATCTTCCTCCACCGTTAAGTAAAGCTTTAAGCGAAGCTGTCAAAGCCACGTTGTGTGGTGAGGAGCTTGCTTTCCTGGAGGCTCAGAGAGGACACCGAGTGAAGCTGGAACGTGAAGCCTGGATTGTGCTAGAAACCCCACCCAAGATGCCAGCACCATGGGATATCTTCCAAGGAGAGCTGCAGACAGGGGGTGGAAACAGGAGAGAGGAAGAAAGGGGTGGAGGAGGAGGGAGGGGGAGGGGGGGGGGGAGGTGAGGGAAGGAGGGAGGGAGGAGGGAGGGAGAGAGAGAGGGAGAGAGAGAGAGAGAGAGAGAGAGAGAGAGAGAGAGAGAGAGAGAGATGCTGTAGTCAGTAGTCAGTAATGTGGAAAGAACAGAGCCCTCTAAGCCCTTTGGCGACATGGGACTAAGAGTCACAGGATTTGGAGTTCACCCTGCCGGTTTTCAGTCTTGCTTTGGTCCAGTATTTCCTCTCAATCCTGCTGTTCTTCTCTTTGGGGACTAGAATGCATATCTGTGCTATTGTATGTTGGAAATATGTGGTATGACTTTTGAGTTTACCTAATTTGAGATTGCCTTGTCTCAGAAGAAACTTTGGACTTTCAAACTGTGCTGAGACGGTGAAAGACCACGGGGACCTCTGAAGTTGGAATAGAGGCATTTTGTATTATGATATGGCCACGAGTCTATGGGGATTAGGGGGTGGACTGTAGAGTTTGAATGAGAATGGCTCCCATAGACTCATTTGTTTGGAATACTTGGTCCCCAGTTAGTGGAACTGTTTGGAAAGGATTAGGAGGTGTGGCCTTCTTGGAGTTGATGTGTCACTGGGAATGGACTTAGAAATTTTAGAAGCCCTAGCCATTCCCAGGGTTTATTCTGTCTCTCTGTCTCTGCCTCTCTGTCTCTGCCTCTCTGTCTCTGCCTCTCTCTCTCTGCCCCCTCTCTGGTATGGGGTTGTTTTCTTAACACATAACATCTCAGCTACTGCTTCAGTGCATACTGGCCTCTCTCTGCTGCCTGATCCCTGCCATGATTGCCATAGACTCTCACACTGTGAGCCCCAAATACAGTCTTACTGTCACCAAGATAGTAAGGAAAATTGTAAAGTATGAAGATGCATGATTGAGGAAAAATTAATCCCCTTTTCTCTTAAAAACAGGACTGTTGCTCTAAACTGAGGACATGCGGCCAAAGTAGAATGGGTTAGAATCTTGCAGGACATCTGTGCGAGAAGAATTTGTGAAAAGAACTCTCTGTGGGGCCCGGCTGGCTGAGAAGAGAATTGTTTGGAAGTTTTCCTATGATGCTAAGGCTCACTGTCGACCTGGAACTTGGTCTTCTCGTGTTCCTGATGTACTGGATGGTGCTCGGTAGGAAGTGTGAGGGATCCATTGCTATGGTTTTATTTGAGGTAGTTGGCCCAAGAAACAAAGATTCACAGAAATGACTAAGATCATTTCCTGTACTTCATGCTGCATTTGTGACGTTTTTTTAAAGCACTGAAGGAAGCTGAGTCCTCTTAACTAACAGAGCTAAGCTAACTTCCCCCTCCCAGTTATGTGATTTTTAAAATTTAAAGTGTTGATATTGCTTTGGTATTCTACTTTGATCAAATGTGTTAAACTTTTGATATTTTTATGACCTTCTTCAAATTAAATCATGTTTTTCTTTACCTTGGATTAATTCGAGGTCTTTCAGAAAGTCCCTTGGACTTTCTCAAAAACATGATCTATATCTATATTCTTAGAAACAGAGTAGTAGCAGATTAATTGGGTGATTTGATAAATGAGATCAGAAGCACAGTCAAATAAGCAATGTTAAAATCTTTTTGAGCTTTGAGTTGCATTTGTATCAATGTGTTACTATTTCAGAAATTGTATGAGATTTGTAGAAAAGCAATGTTCCTATATGTCACCAGCGGTCCTAATTCTGATACTTTTCTTTAACTGTATACAAGCACCTGCAACAGTGGCCCACACATAGAATCCTAAATAATCAGGAAGCTGAGGCAGGAGCATCAGCCTGGGAGTTCTGGCCAACACAAAAGGCATAGCTACAAGTTGTATCGTGTGTTGAGAAATTGTATGTGGCAGAAATATCCAACTTTCCTTGTCAAGTGCTTTAAGTAGTGAATTCTCATCAGATCTAAGTCATAGCCATTTTAAGTCTTGTTATGGACAGCTTTCTCTGTTCAGTGTTAGTGTTAGGATTCTAAGTACAGAGTTCTGGTATTTTTAAGGATGCTCGGTGGAATAGCTAAAACTTGTAGTTCTACTGAAGAAACAAAATGGCTCCATTGTATGAATTAGTTCAGTTCAAAGGAAAACAACAATTTGGCAGACTTTCACTCCAAGTAAGCTAGCAGTGAAATTGGTGAGCTGTGCAGCAACAACGAATGCCACAAGGTGGGACCCCAATCAAATACTTCTATCAACCTAGTTAGTGAGCAGCTTGAGACACCTGAAGCAGAAAGCAACCTGCTGTGGAGCATGGAAATGCATCGCCAAGCGTGGTCTTGGGATGGCTTGGATGGCTGCCTGGTATGACTGGGTCCTCATAGCTTCCAACAGCAAAAGCCCAACACTCCAAATGTCACGGAAGAGCGGAAATAAGCCCAGTGTTGACAAACATCAGTAGATGGCTGCCCTACAGAAACTGTACGAAGGGCTCATCGCTGACATCTGGTTAGTCACACTCATCATTCTGGCAAGATAATAAAGACCTCGCAACTCCTGGACGATTTGAACAGTTTGAGGTTTATTCATTTGCTGGTTTCAGTGCTCTTCTTCTAGGTGGATGGAAGCTTTTCTATACAGAACAGCTAATGCTATAAATGGCTACTGTGACAAAAAATGTTTTCCTCTCCGGTCACCTCCAGTCCCCAATTCTTCAGCAACAGCAACACTTGTTTCATGGCACCAGTGTCACAAAGCCATGGATGGGCCAGCTTGCCCGTCAATGGTGTTACCAAACGGTGGCAATCGGACCCACTCCCACAGGAGAGCACAGACTTACTAAGCCTGTGACAAAGCCACTGCAAGGCCACAGCCCCTGTGACAGACTCCAAGTATCCCTCACTCCATTCAAATGAAGTGTGACGTAGTTAAGGCCAAAGCACAATCACTAGGTAAAAGAAATCCTTCACAGCCAACTAGTGATAGCCTGAACTTTCATGACCTGGATCCTGAAATACCACCCTTAAATGACTCCCTCTGTTGGAAGAGACCATATCAGTATTGGCTCTGGTATCACAAAACATCAGAGCCTTCTCCTGGATTGACAGCCCTCAAGACGCTTAAAACTGTACCCCTGTTGGGAGCCTTATGGCAAACCTAACCAGGAGTGTTTCTCCCAAGAAACAGAAGAGCATCCTTGGTAGGGGCAGCTTAATGCATGGATCAAGACCAATCTGTTATTGAAAAACCTTTTCCCCCCATCACCAACTGTCTGGATCCCTTCGATTTCCTCATGAAGAGATACACAATAGTACCATGGAGGCTACTCTAGGGCTAATGTCACACAAACAACAACAACAACAGCAACAACAGCAACAACAATGCAAAGACAAAACAGCAGCTATTGGGTTTATGAGCTAATCAGTACCTCCCAATCAAGAACCACTGCGACGTTGGCCAATGTTGCTCCGTGTTTCTAATCCATCACCATGACCCCAGAGGAAGAGGGGAAGCTCTCTTGGATTCGCTGGACAGCACTACTCTACCTCATACACTCACTAGGAATACAGCCCAGACTCTCCAGTTAATAACTCAGTCATCAGCAAGTATAGGAAATGCGTCTCAGTGATGTCTGCAAGGGGTTGATTTTGATCACACAGGTCACATGACCTATGTGACCACTGAATTCAGGAAAGGCTCTTTCTGCTACATGATCCTATGCACCTTTACTTCATGCTAAGAGACCACAGAAATGTTTTTCCACTGGGCCACGTTCAAGAGCTATACAAACTTCGGAATGAGCAAATGTGACTGAGTTCTGCTCAGATGACCCTCGGTAGCCATGTAATTCGGTCCCCAAGGCCCAAGGTTGTTCTATGGAGAATTTCTCCACTGTACTCAGCTTCTATGCTCATTTAGGACTTGCTGTTTGACACAGCCCTCTCTCGCCTTCTGAATGGTTTTCCTTAAAGTCTCCCTACTTCCCACAATCATGCCAAAGCAGCCAATATCCAAAATTAGTTCTAAACACACAGTAGGCAATAAGCGAACTTCCAAAATTAGTTCCAACCATGCCATAAATATAAGTGAGAGTCCACTGAAGGAAAGTCCTGGTAATCCTGAATTCTCTCTGGGCAATGGTTGGTGCCATTGTACGGTACTTGAAGCTAAGTCTTCAGTGTGGGGAAAATTTGAGTGTTGTAGTAAATCAAATCTCCCTGTGCAGAAGTATGGAAAGCTCTCTCAGAAAGATCGATGAGAACATTTATGTTCCTCAGCCAGTGGAACACAGTTTAGCTTTGGATCTTCTTGTCCACGTTGTGAGCGTGTGTGTAGCGCTTAGTGAATGTTATACCTAACTTTCTCCTTGGTTCTCACTACTATCCAAAGAGTCATGATGCTGACTGAGTGTGGCAGCACGAACTTATAATCCCAGTACTCAGAAGGCTGAGGTGGGTGGATCGCTATGAGTTTGAGGCAAGCCTGGTCTACGAAGCAAGTTCCGGGTCAGCCAAGGCCACAGAGTGAGAACTTGTATCAAAACAAGGGCAGCTGAAGAGCTGGGTAGGTCAGCTGAGACAGCATGTGCGTTAAGAGGGCAAGACCTGGGTTCAGTTACAGCAACAACAATGGTAGTAGTAATAATATCAAAACAGCTGGTGGTGTTGTTGGTGAGGAAACTTCTCAGAGGAAAGGTGTAATGTCTGTGGGAATAGGAGCGGCTTGCTGGTTTGCAGACATCCAGATGGGTGGTGGTAAGTCTCACCATCCTAAGACTTTCTTAGAATGAATAGCTAAGTGTATCTGGGTTCCCGTGACCTGTTACCAGGCTAGCCACAAAGAGACTTTAAGTCAGTGGCATTCACTCTGGCTGTGGTCCTTGGTTTCATACTATCACTTTCTTGATATCATCATGTCGGATCCCCTCAAGACATATAAACAGGGCTGGCCGTGGTGATGTAGATCTATAATTCTAGTACCCAAGAGGCGGAGGCAGGAGAATCCAGAGTTTGAAACCAGCCTAGGCTAGATAGCAGGACTCTTCCCACCACACCCCAAAAGGGGCATCAGAAACTCCTATTCTGCCACCCTTTGTAGTTTAAACAGGAAATGAGAACACGAAGAAAGCCTGACAGTGCAATGAATCGAGGGTCTGTTTGGATCAAACAATCAAATCACTTGACAGAAAAGCTTTTCAGTGTTTAAGGTTTCTGTTAGTCTTTCAAGTTTTGAGAAGCTGTTAGCGGAGCCGGGGGTAGAAGCTTTCTCCTGGGGACCCAACCTCCCACCTTTCCCAGATCATATTTACCAAGTAACAGGGGAATGTGTCACAGTTTACACAGGAATTGTCCGATGTGACATTTTGCTCTAAGGAAATAGCTGAAGTGCAGCAGGATTGATTTCAATAAGGATTCGTGGGTAGAGTAAGACACATTCGGGCTCTACCACTAAAACACCCGTGTGACCAAGAAAAAGCTGCTTTCCTCTTGGGCCTGTTTGCAAACCCAAGTGGATGGCCACCCAGACATGGAAGTGCTAGAAAAGAGTTTATTGTATAGTAAGTGATAGTTCAGAGTGCGGTGGCTACAGCCCCAGGCAATGCTAGGAAAGTTTGCCGCGGTTAGAAAACAGTGCACTCGATTTCGAACTGGACAGCAACCCTCAGTGATTAAAATAGCGCCCATGAGATAGCCGATGAGCCTGAAGTGCCCAGAGTCACAGAACGAACATGCAGGCAGCGAAGGCGAGAGTCCAGCTGGGAAGAGCAGGTCCCCGGCAGGAGGCTCGAGCCCCAGCCTGGGAGGGGCGCAGCCTCAGCTCTCACCAGCCCCAGGAAGGCAGCGTACAGGACCGCGGTGGAGAACCAGCGCAGCATGCTCCTGGCCCGGCCACTCCGCCGGGAGGCCACCGCCCTCTGGTCATTCTGCGCTGGGGTCTCGGTCTGGAGAAGGCGCTGCCCAGCAGCCGCTGCCCCGAACCCACGGAACTCCACTTCCAGCTCCAGCTTGGCGACTCCAGGCTACTGGTTTTGCCGCTGCCGAGCTTTTGGGCAGACCCTTCTGGAGCTCTGAGCTCGCGTCCTTCCAGTCCCTGGAGGTTCCGCCTAGTGCCACCTTGCCCCAGGGACCTTTCTGAATTAGGTCAAGGAAAGTTGGACTTCGAACATGCCTGTGTTGCAAGAGGAAGACATTCAAGCCCCATCTTGCACAAGCCAGTGCGATCACGTGATACGAAAGAAGGATCCACCCAATGAGGGTGGGGTCTCTTGCTGGAAGCAAAACTGTGGTTACCCGGGAGACCCGCTTGTCGCTGGGGCTGGGGCGTCTCACCTAGCAGAACCGCAGGCACCAGCTGACTGATGGGTGCCGCCTGGCGGAGAAATTTGGAAGTGCAGCTTCAAAACAATTCTAAAGTGTGACAGGCAGGCCTTTAATTCCAGCATTTTGGAAGGCTAACGCAGGAGGATGACTAGTTAGAGGCCAACGTAGAAAGACTCTGTCTGAAAAATCAAAAAGCAAAAAAAGTGCGAAGCTTGTAGGTGCCTTCATTTCTCCAACCTCGTGTTCTGCTAAGGAACTGTAAAAGGCGCTATCAGAGCCTCTTGGGAGCCTCTTGGGAGCCATCGAGCATAGCATGCTCAGGCCCCTGCCCTGTCCTGTCCTGTCCTGCCCAGCAGGTCCCGGGAAAGAAAAGAGACGCAAAGCTCAGCATATGCACAGTGAACTAAGTTAGCGCAGATAGCAACCGGTCGAGTTATTACAGGAGAGCAAAGTAGCACTTCCTTCTCTCACGGTGGCTAGGGTGGTGGAGACCAGAACGCAGTGCTACACGGAGTGCACTTGGATTCAAATGAGGACCGCAGAAAAAGTAAAAGTACTCTGGTCAGGAACAAGGATTCAATGCTCCAAATGCTAGAGGCAGTGCAAGACCTGGAGGGGACCGTGTAGCCAGAAACAGCGAAAACATTTCGAGGTGCTCTACCTCCAAGCTCCCCAACCCAAGACATTTTGCTTTCAAGGTCAACAAATCCTGAGCTTGGTCCAATCCTTTTAAAACCTCAAATTCTAAAACCAGCTCCTTGCGTAATGGGCCGAAGTCCCCTGGAATTTCTGGATTTAGAAAGACCTCAAAAATAAGTAACCCTTGTAGGTGGCAGTCGTGAAGATGCGGTTCTCTGGAATGGACAGATGTTCAGAAATAAATTCACCATGAGAAGACAAAACAGAGTAGCGCATTGTCAAGACCTGTGTTGTCCGGATCAGCTGTTGCTGCTCCTAATCCACACGACATCAGCTCTGGCATTTCAAATATGGATCCAACCACCGAAGGAACGTCAGAGGACAGGACTCATAGGTGCAACTTCATTAACGGGTTTCAAGGAGCACCACTCTAAAACCGGGGGTCAATGGGTGTGGGTAAAGTGGGAGGGTGGCGTGCTCAGTTTCTTAGCATTCTCGCTGCTTAGTATAGCGCCTAAGTGTGCTGCTAACAGCTGAGTAACCCTGGGCACTAGAGGAGCCTCAGCTCTCGTCATGTCAACAGCGGCAAGTATTTCAAACTTCAGAGAGCAGTGAGGTAACAGAGGGATTCTTATAATGAAATAGGGGCTAAGAACTCTGTTCCAGAGGCTTTTCTGTGGTCAGGGCAGACACCACGACCAAAAGCAACGTGAGGGGAGGGCATATTTCACTCACACTTTACAGCTCACCCCTGAGGGAAGCTAGGGCAGGAACCTGGAGCAGAGCCCATGGACTGTCTTGCTCTCTATTGGTTACTTAACCTGTCTCCGTATACACCGACCTCACCTGCCACAGTTGGTTGGGCTTTCCTACCACAGTCATTGCCAAGAAGATGCTCCCACAGGCCAACATGGTAGAGGTGCTTCCTCAATTGAGGTCCCCCTCCCCAAGTGACCAGTTTGTGTCATGTTGAGAAAAGCTAACCAGCTCTAACTTGGGGGTAGAAACTCTTGTCCACTGCCCTGTCCTGAAAAACCAAAATGATGATGATGATGATGATGATGATGATGTTGATGATGATGATGATGATGATGGTGATGGTGGTGGTGGTGGTGGTGGTGGTGGTGGTGATGATGGTGATGATGATTTTTTAAAATAAATGTTTGGGGGTTGGGGATTTAACTCAGTGGTAGAGCGCTTGCCTAGGAAGCGCAAGGCCCTGGGTTCGGTCCCCAGCTCCGAAAAAAAAAAAAACCAATAAATAAATAAATAAATAAATAAATAAATAAATAAATAAATGTTTGCCTGAATGTGTGATCTTGCGAGCCGCTCACAGGCAGTGCCCTCAGAGTCCGGATGAGAGTATCGGATGCCTTGGAATTGGAGCTACACGTAATTGTGAGGCCCAGTGCCATTCTGGGACTTGAACTCAGGTTCTTCGGAAGAGCGGCCAACTCTTAACTGCTGAGCCATCTCTCCAGTTCTCTTAAACTTAAAGAAAGCTACTGAGGCCCTTAGCCTGTCTTCGTGCTTTTGTGGCAGGGACTCACCCAGTGAGCCAACTCCCCAGACTTCTACACTTACCCTTTTAAGGCTCACTAAAGATGAGTTTTACTAATCTAGATTGTTCCCAACTTGGGAGTGGAATAGTATTATCCCCCTAGGTCTAGGGTCTGGGAAGTTGTTTCCTTGGTTGGCAGAGTATATATTTAGTTTCATCAGCCTCTTAATTCGCTATTTGGAAGTAGCTAGAAAGCAAGTTGAATTTGATGACAGGCTGACAGGAGAGTGGTATTTTAGGGTTCCCTAGAGGGACAGAACGGATAGACTGTATGTGTAAAAGAGGAGTCACAAAACTGTTTTATGTGAGAGGCCGGGTAGTCCAGTTCTCAGCCTTCTCTGTGCTGGAGACCCTGGGAACTCAGTAGTTGTTCAACTCACAAAGCAGGAAGCCTCAAAAGCCCCGGTCTGGTACTGAAAGGACTGGAAGAACCTGGATTTCGGTCGATGTTGGAAGGCTAAAACATCTTTTTATCTGGAGAACTGATGGACGGGGCCTCCCACCCTGAGGGAGGGTCTCGGTCAATCCTTTCTGGAACGACTTCGCACACCAACCTGGAGGTCTGCAGTCGCCTTAGTTCACTGCAGAGCCCGCCCAGCTGCAGGCAGTATGCAGGGAATCTGCAGTTACAGATTTTTTTTTCCAGTTTGACGTCAGGTCATTTAAGGGCACTACAAAGAAAATAAATAAATAAAACAGATCTAGGTAAAGATTCTTTTCAGGGGACTTCGAGGCCCAAATTGTGCTTATCTAAGACACTGTGGATTGGTTTTGTTTGGTTTTTGTTTTGTTTTGTCTTTATGGCTTTTATTAGGTTGCTATTACTATAGATCAAAATGTGGAAATCCAACTTTTTTTTTCTACTGAGCCAGACATTAAAGAGACTTGGAGCAGTGTACAAGAATGCCGTTCTTTTTATTCATTTTTGCCTTGAAATTTTAAAAATGGCTTTATTACTTTATTCATTGCATACACGGGCCGGTGTGCACACACCGGACGTGCTGCAGCTGTCAGAGGTCTTGTGGGCCCCAGAGATGTACCTCAGATCATCAGGCTGGAGGGCAAGCCCCTTGAGGAAAGGCGTGTACGCCTCAGGTTCAAAAGAAATTGGGGACAAGTGGTGGACACCGGAGCACACGCTGGCCTCCTGGCTCACTCAGCTATGGCCATACCTGTGGCTCTTCTCACCCCAGCTCTACCCTAAACTTCTCCAACTCCTAGGCTTCCCTTCCCTGGCTTTCATTTCTATATAATCCTGCCACTTCCGCCATGAGTTCTCTAAGTCTCTTCTCTTCTCTCTTCTCGTCTCGTCTCTCTCTCTCTCTGTCTCTCTCTGTCTCTCTCTCTCTGTCTCTCTCTCTGTCTCTCTCTCTGTCTCTCTCTCTCCCACCCACCTCTCTCTCTTCTCATGGCCCCATCCATTCTGCTGGCCTTGTTCAGTTACTCCCTCCTCTTTCTGCTCTTCCAGATGCTGCTGCTGTGCTCTCCCTCATATCTACAATAAAAACCTTCCCCTCAACCATACCTTAGATGGGTGGTGTCCTTACGTTATACAGTGTGTGACACATGTGTGTACAGAGGCCTGAAGCTGACGTCAGATTTCTGTCCCAATCAATCTGTGATTTACTGATATCAGTGGCAGGCCTCTGCCCACACGTGTCCACACGTGTACTTGTATACATGACTGTTTTCCCTTTGATTGGAAAAAAAATAAAAAGGAATGAAAAGGAAATGATGGAGGAGAAAGTAGATAAAAGGGAGGCATAGCCAGAGGTAGAGGTAGAGTAGGGAGTCCAGAGTGAACCTGACCTGACTGAGCTGGGTCATGCGGGGAGAGGAGAGGGAAGAGAGGGGAACCGGGTGCAGCAGCCAAGAGGACAAAGGAACAAAAGAGAGGGATGGTGGCCAAAATGTCTGGATTATATAAGGAAGAGTCTCTGAGGGAAGGGCAGCTCAGCCCCTGCGCTGGAGAGTTCAGGGTAGAGGGCTGGGTATGCCAGCCCTACCTGGTAATGGATAGGGACTAGGGGATGCTAGGAAAGCCCAGGAGGCCAAGTCCGCTTTGATATGTTAAACAGGCACACTTCCAGCGTTTCTCCCTGGGTTGGAAACTCCATACCTTAAGTCCTTTCTCCTGGCGCTGATAGATTCTGGATGTAGCAGAAGCAGAATGTCACTTCGTCCTGTTTCTTGTCACCGAGCACTTCTCATATCACAGCTTGGGAAAAAGTCTGCACGCCAAGGTGAAAAGTAGTGACATGTAACTGATTCTCACCTAAAAATAAAACGGGGCTTCACAGAGCGATCTTGTTCTCCTCCACATCGGAAGATTTGCAGGGACCTTTGTGAACGTGGCAACCAAAAAGCCTTTGATGGCTTTCCGCCGAGTATGTGAAAGGCAGCTTGAAAACTGCCTGTATTTTTTTCTCCTTCAATAACGTTTAAGTGGCAAGGGTTAGATCTCAAACCCGGGACAAACAGCTGAGGTGCACATTAAACATCAAAATGGACCTGGGCTTCAGGTTATCCCAGCATGCCTCAGTCTCACCTGTCACAGGATTTGGCTAACACACCCCTGACCCCTGTCCTGAACGTCTCCAGCCCAGAGGATGAGTGTTCTTCCTATAGCCCTTCCCTCTATATTCTGGTCAGTTTGGCTATGTCAGTCTTTTGACCCAGCCTCCCTTTTGGTTAGCAGCTCCTCTCCTCTCTCTCTTCCCTGCCTTTCTACCCCCATGGTCTAGTTCAGTCAGGTCATGACCACTCTGGACTCTGCAATAAACTTTCTCCTCCATCATCCCGAAGAGTAGTCATGTCCTCTTTCTCTCTCTCTGTGTGTCACTCACTTTCTCTCTCTCTCTCTCTCTCTCTCTCTCTCTCTCTCTCTCTCTGTGTGTGTGTGTGTCACTCACTTTCACTTTCTCACCGTCTCTCTCAATCTCTTGCTCTCTCTCTCCCTCCCCCCTCTGTGTGTGTGAGTGTTTCTGTGTCGCTCACTTTCTCACTGTCTCTCAATCTCTCTCTCTCTCTCTCTCTCTCTCTCTCTCTCTCTCTCTCTCTCTCTCGCTTATTTAACAAGCAGGGCCATTTCTTTCTTTAAGTAATATTTCAACAAGTTAAAGGCTCGAAGGGTGTTTATATTCAGGAGAGCTCCTCTTCCTAGGTCAGAGTTTTCTGCAAGTAATGAGACAGGGCAGAGAGCAGAGAGCTTCCTCGGCTGTGGAAAGCGTTAACCCTGGATCTGCCTCAACCCTCTGAAGAAATCCCAGCTACAGTATCACAATCTTTTGCTAGAACCGTCTTCAGAGGTTTTAGGTACATTAATTTCATAAGCACTGGGTTGGGTATTTTTAGAAATAGGTAAATCAAATCCCTCAACCATAAAACAATACACTCGCAGTCAGGAGACACTTTCACCCACAAAGCCACGTCACTGTCCCCGTACCAAGTCTGTTTCTCTCAATATGGGGATACCCTTCCAACTGCTTACAATGCCTGTGATCTCATATGGCTACCACAGTTTGGATCTTTATGTCTCCCAGAGACCTTAATGTGGAAAGCTTGGTCCATCAGGGGCACTCTGGAGTGGCACCTACCTTCATGTGACCCAGGATGTGGCTGCGACTAGAGTGCTGCCCCACTCCCACCCCCGATTGTAGCCCCTTGGCTGTGAGAGCGGTTATTCTCACCTAGTGGGATTAACAACAGATGCCAAGACCATGAAACACTTGCCAGGAGGAACTGTGAGCACCACGTAAAGTCAACCCAAAAGCGTGGCTCAAGTGGAAACTTCTGGGTTCTTTGGAAAGTCGGTTATGTCAAATGATGGTTTGCTGGGGAACACAGGTGAAAGAATGTTTTCTTGAGGCAGACACAAGTGAAAGGATGTTGTGCTGAAGCAGACACAGGTGAAGGGATGTTTTGCTGAAGCAGACATAGGTGAAGGGATGTTTTGCTGAAGCAGACACAGGTGAAGGGATGTTGTGCTGAAGCAGACACAGGTGAAGGGATGTTGTGCTGAAGCAGACACAGGTGAAGGGATGTTTTGCTGAAGCAGACACAGGTGAAGGGATGTTGTGCTGAAGCAGACACAGGTGAAGGGATGTTGTGCTGAAGCAGACACAGGTGAAGGGATGTTGTGCTGAAGCAGACACAGGTGAAGGGATGTTGTGCTGAAGCAGACACATGAAAGGACTTGTGATGAAGGAATATAAACATGACCCCACAGACAGTGGGAGTGGGAATGTTGATTTGCTTTGCTCCACCCCTATGTTCTTCATTAACAACACTCAGGTACCGGTTCGCCTTACATCGAGTTGCTGAGCTCCACCTGAGGTGATGCTTTAGAGAGAAACTTGCCAAATAACTTCTTGTGAGATTCCTGCAGCTTCTTACCACTTCTGTGGCCTTGGGCCAGTCGACGGATGAGCCTTGAGGTTTCTTCTGGATTGAACCACCCTTGCTAGTTCATGTGTGGTGTCTGCCCAGAGGACTGGACTGCAGCTACTGATTACTGTGTGGTGTTTGCTACTGGACTGAACTGCTAATATCCTGACAACAAAGATTGGACTCACCCCCAAAGAACTATTCCTAAACAGATCTACTACTTTACTTTATTAAAACAGGTTGGAAAATTTTATGCATGTATGTGGCCATGAATGTTACAATAAGCAAGGCCAACACCAGATCACACCAGTCAATTCCCGACCTTCTCTTCCCTATGTGCTGGACATGAAGCTATAGGATCGAATGTCTTGTCTGCTTAGGTCTTAATTTGGTCCAATTTCTCCTTCCTCTTCCCTCACGCCGCCTTATTAAATGGAGTGTTTACTCTTTGCATGTTTCGACATGATGTCAAGAAATTCTGATTTGCATGAGTGTGGCTGAGAATTGATCCCAGGGCCTCATACAAGTGCTTTAACCATAAGCAATTTCTCCTGCCCTCTTTTTCTTTCTGTAGGAGTTCGAAGCTTAGCGTTTACTTGAGCCCCAGAGAGGATTTTGTATGGGATAGCAAACCATGACAGAAAGCTCAGAGTGCCAGCTGGTTCTGTGTCAACTCGACACAAGCTGGAGTCATTGTAGAGAAAGGAGCGTCCCTTGATGAAATGCCTCTGTGAGACCCAGCTGTAAGGCATTTTCTCAATTAGTGATCAAGGAAGGAGAGCTCCTTGTGGGTGGTACCATCCCTGCGCTGGTAGTCTTGGGTTCTATAAGAGAGCAAGCTGAACAAGCCAGGGGAAGCAAGCCAGTAAGTAACATCCCTCATGGCCTCTGCATCAGCTCCTGCTTCCTGCCCTGTGTGAGTTCCTATCCTGACTTCCTTTGGTAATGAACAGCATGGTAGTAAGCTGAATAAACCCTTTCCTCCCCAACTTGCTTCTTGGTCATGATGTTTTGTGCAGGAATAGAAACCCTGACTAAAACTCTTAGTAAGGTAGCGGGTCTGAGACCCTCTAGAGACTCAGTGGGCACACATCTGAGACTTAGGTGCCTCCCTGCTCTCTGCCAAATTCCTGGCCAGGAACACGTGCCACACTTCCCACACAAGGAAATGTGTTCTGTGGTCTCGTAGACCCAGAACAGTTTTCCATGCTAATGAGGTGTCTAGAAACCCTGAGGGTTTAGCCAATAAGCTTCCCTTCCCAGACATTCCTCCCTGCAGTAGATATTTAATCTCGGGTCTACCCTGAGAAGTTGGTATGGGATGTGTCCATTTCCCACGATGAAGTTTAGAACCATGGACTGTCTGTGTCTTTCATCAAAAATCACCGTGGGGAGCATGGAGAGGGTCTTTGACTAATAAGCTCCAGCCTAAGCCTCCTGTAGAAGGCCTCTCCATACTTCTAGCCACAACCACAGGCAAGCTAAGGACCTTCATTGAGCAAAGCCAGAGCTCCTGTTTCCCCCAACCCCCTGCCCCAGCCTAGTTCCCATCTTCATCCTGCAGGCCCCCAACTCTGCTCTCAACTCCACAATTCAGCTGTGCCTGGATGTCCAGGAGTTTGGGAGCACCTGGTCCCGACCTCCTCGTGGCCCAGGGGCCCAGAAGCCAGGGAATACCAGCTTCAGCTCTCTCACGTCTCAGACTGCACTTTGCCACCCCTGGAGAGGTGTCTCGGTGCTTCCCTGACGTCCAGCACAAGCTCTCCTCGGTTCACTTCCCAAGTGGTAGTGCCCAGAGGCAGGGCAGGACGAGGGCCCACCATTTTAGCCTTGGCCTTTTGTACGGTACTGGGAACTGGGATCCTGGATACTATTAGAGCCTTGGAGACAGACTGGATGCACGTTGAGTATGTAAGTTCAAGAAAGCGAGATGGACAGTCTTTTGGAGCCAGTGACTATGAGTTTGACTCCTGAATGCCCATAAAAGGCTGATGTGTTGAAGGTTTGGGTCCCAGAAGTGTGGAGCCTGTTGGACTTGGAATTTTGAACAATTACTAGACCATCTAAGGTGTCAGGAAGTCTCAGTGTGACTGACATTTTGTGCTGTAAAATGGTTAGGGCAGAATCCCATAGCTCTTCCAGAGGTCATGAGTTCAATTCCCAGCAACCACATGGTGGCTCACAACCATCTGTAAAGTGATCCAATGCCCTCTTCTGGTGTGTCTGAAGACACCTACAGTGTACTTATATATAATAAATAAATAAATCTAAAAATAAAAAATAAAAAAAATAAAAAATAAAAATAAAAAAACTCTTTAAAAAAAAAAAAAGGAATTTCAAATGTCACAACACCCTGGCAATTGATGCGTGGTGAGAGTCGGGCATTTGGAAGTGGTGGAACTTTAAGCGATGGTGCCTTGTGGGAAACCTTTAGGCCGCTGTGCATTCATCTCTTAAAGTAATCAGGGAGTCTGGCCCCTTTCTCATCCTCTCCTGCATCCTGGGTGCGAGATGAGTGATTTTATTCTATTTCGTACCCTTACCACAAGCCCCAAAGCTGAGGAGTCAAGCAATCGTGGGCCAGATTCTCCGAAATTATGATCCTAAGTAACCCTCTCCTGTTTATTAGCTGATCATCCCAAGTATTTGTTATAGTGATAGAAAGCTGTTCACACCTTGGTTTGTGGAATCCAAGTAGATTTTTTAGTGTGGATTCCTAGTTCTTGTCACCAGGTTTCTCCCTCAGAGCTCCATCTTCCGAGCTCTTTAGTACTCTCTGAAGGTGGAATCCACATTTAACAAGGTTCAAAGTGGCCAAAACCCACCACCGTCTAAGGCTGTGGTGGTTTGAATGATAATGGCCTCCACAGGGCCATTTTTGTTCCCCGGGTGGTGGAACTGTTTGGGAAGGATTAGGGGGTATGGTGGTTTGAATGAGAATGCCCCCCTCAGAGGCCTACAGGGAGTGGCACTATTGGGAGGTGTGGCCTTGTTGGAGCAAGTGTGTCACAGGGTGTGGGGCTGTGAGGTTTCAAAAGCTCAAGCCAGGCCCAATGCTACTCACTCTTTCTGCTGCCTGCTGATCTGGGTGTAGAACTCTCAGCTCCTTCTCCATCACTATGTCTACCTGGATGCTACCATGCTTCCTGCCATGACAGTGGACTAAACCTCTGAACTCCTGCTCACCAGCTCTTACGAAACCCAGTGTGATGTACCCTATATAAGAGCAGGTTGTACACAGTTAACAGCAGTTGTTGTGAAGGGAGCGTCCTGGGGCTGGAATGTAGCTAAAGGGTAGAGCATTTGCCTTGCATGTGCAGGGCTCTGGCCTTGATCCTGAGCACCAAAAAGAGCTGAAAGTCACTTGCAATAAATGAATCAATTCATCAAAGCTTCCTCTTTACAGACATGAGGTGAAAGTAACCAATCACATTGCAATGTAGAAACAATGTCAGACCACATAAACCTTGGGGAACCTTTGTCAGTTTAGCATGCTTAGAGTGTAATTACCACTCAAAGCTGCTGAGAACCCACTGTAAAAGCAACAGTACCCAGATCTATTCAATTGACCCATGCCAGTGTTGCCACACTCACGTCAAATAGTCGCTCTCATCCTTAGTGCCCAGGCCATCAACCCACCTTCTTGTCTTAGTTTGGTTTCCCAGGTACTCTAAACTCGGAGAAGAGGAGCTTCCAAGGACGAATACTGCAGATTAACACTGTGGGCTAGGGAGATGGCGCAATGCTTAAGATATTTATCACTCAAGTGTGAGGACCAGAGTTTGGATCACCAGTCCCCGAGAAAATGCCAGATAGGTGTAACGGTCCATCTGTAATGGTAGGCAGGCTCAGAGAGCAGCGATAAGGACATGGTGGCTAGCCAGACAGGAGTGTCAGAGAGCTCGTCCATCAATCAGACAGTTTGCCTCGTTGAAGAGGTGAAGAGTCATCAAGGCAAACTCTCGATGCCAACCTCTGGCCTTTCTAGGCACTGCACACATGAGAACAGACACATGGGCATGCACACAAAGACATGAGAAAAAGTAAAAGTAAAACTGTCAAACATTTACAGTGTGTATGGTGTAACTACTACTCAAGACCAGCGAGAATCAACTCGGAAATAATAAAGCACAGACCCAAGCCCTAGAACAGGCCAAGGCCCTGAGAGGGCACTGTCTAGTCCCCAGCTCACAGCTCTTATGAAACCCAGTGTTATGTACAACGGACACCAAAGAAAATAGGAAATAATGTGGAACTAGGTGTCCTCGTAATCTTAATATGGTAAATAGTGATGTTTCGTTGGATTGAATCATGAGATTCAACATTTTATAAATGAAGATGGAGGGAACTACTGATTAGCCTTGCTGCAATGTTGAACAACCATTTATTGTAAGGAATATCACAATTTTATAGTTAGGATTGGTGAAATCTGGCTTTAATCTCAGAAAATTAGAACTAAAGTGTGTTATTAAGTATATTAGACAGGCCCATGTTCACATAGGAGCATATTCTTTTTTTAAAATATTATTTATTTGATGTATATGATTACACTGTAGCTGTCTTCAGACACACCAGAAGAGGGCATCAGATCTCATTACAGATGGTTGTGAGCCACCATGTGGTTGCTGGGATTTGAACTCAGGACCTCCGGAAGAGCAGTCAGTGCTCTTAACCACTAAGCCATCTCGCCAGCCCCAGGAGCATACTCTTAAAACTATTTCTGTTCTGTGTCTCACTTCATGGAAATGAAGAAGGTGCTGGCAGTTACATTGATCTCTCAGAGCTGTCTTACAGGATCTCTGGAAGTCGTGGATTTTATTTTAGAAATACTTTTCTTTCCTAGAATCATGGGCTGGGAGATAACTTCAATGAGGGCAGTGTAAGGGGTCTCAGGAGACCTGGTGCCTCATGACTGCGTGCTCCCTGTCAGCTGGAGAAGACACGGGCTGCAGAATATTTCAGGAGAGTTGCTTAGAGACCTCAGCTATGAGTTATATAAAAGCATTTCTATTGTATTTTTATTAGAGAATGTCCCATTCTTCATTTTAACCACCGCAAAAACCATTGCGCACGCACACGCGCGCGCACGCGCGCGCGCGCACGGGCTTTCACACCTTTCCACCTTCCTCTTTCATTTAGCTTCCTTGACTAGCCTAGAGCTAGAAAGTAATATTTTCTGGCCCTCACTGTTGATGCTTTTTTCCTGCTTTCGATCCAGAGGTAAGGTGGCTACTTTATACATCACAGGGAATAACACAGTTGTTAATACTGCTGAGCCCAGACACATGTACAGAATTACTGGCAGATCGGGATAGTGTCCCTGAAGAATTCCAGATAATGCAGGAGTCGCCATTAGTCCCAGGGCAGCACCAACCAGAATGAACGCAGCGGATTTCCCAGTTAAGGTGGTGTACTGCTCAATCCAGGAGATGCCGGTGGGAAACGTGGCAGCCATCGAGGCTCCATACACAGAAGACGCGATCCAGAGGCAAAGAGGGCTCTTGTCAAAAAGCACCAAAAAGAAAGATGAGGCCACGCTGCCAATGTTACACAACACCATCATGGTCCCAGGCTGTAAGAGCGTTGCGAAGAAGATGGCCAGGCCCCTGCAGGCTGCGAAGGTCCCCCAGAAGATGGAGTTCAAGCCAGCTGCCTCGCTCTCTTCCATGCCAACGTGGGAGGTGGCGAAGGAGAATACAAAAGAACCGTAGGTCACCTCAGCTCCCACGTAGAAGAAGAAGAAGAGGAAGAGGAGGCATAGCAGGGCCCTGTGGTATTTAGCTCTTCGAGCTCCCTGAGCAGACGCTGCGGATTTTTTCTGCTTTGAGCTTTTTTTAAAGAATGGAGCAAACAGGAAGACAGAAAGTACTAGAACATAGGTTCCGATGGAAGCGTATGCCCACAGAAGATTCATGTCGTCGGGTACTGCCAACACAGAGTCTGAGGCGGCTTCAAAGGATCGGTTCAAGGCTGAACGGTCTAACTGAGGCTCTGTGTGGTTCTGAGCAGATGCTGTGGTACCCCAGGCCAATTTAGCCAGCAGGGGAGCCAGAAAGGCACCCAAGGCGAAACTGAAGTGCAAGGCTTGCATATGTGGGGCTCCTTTGTCCCCCCAAAGGTCCAAGATGAGGACGTTCCCACCTACCAACAAAGGAAATGATTTAAGTTAAATACAGTAACATATCTAATACATGGCAAATGTTCTAAATTATTAAAGATTGCACCTGATTCAATTCTGTGATGTGGGATGTTCACACACACTGTCTCATGCTTATACATGACATCCAACTATCTGATCAATTACTACCTCTTAGAGGCAGGCACATTAGCAAAGACCTTTTCATATGCTGACAATTCCTTGGGGAGTTTTATTTGGTGTACACACACACACACACACACACACACACACATATATATATATATAATTGTGATGGTTTATTTAAGTTCAGCTTAGGGAGTGGCACTATTAGATGGTATGGCCCTGTTGGGGTGGGCGTGGCCTTGTTGAAGTGGGCGTGGCCTTGTTGAAGAGGGTGTGGCCTTGTTGGAGTAGGTGTGTCACTGTGGGCGTGGGCTTTAAGACCCTCATCCTAGCTGCCTGGAAGCCAGTCTTCTCCTAGCAGCCTTCAGATGAAGATGTAGAACTCTCAGCTCCTCCTGTGCCATGCCTGCCTGGACGCTGCCATGCTCCCTGCCTTGATGATAATGGACTGAACCTCTGAACCTGTAAGTCAGCCCCAATTAAATGTTGTTCTTTATAAGACTTGCCTAGGTCATGGTGTCTATTCACAGCAGTAAAACCCTAACTAAGACAACATACATACGCACATGTATACACACACTTCAGACACGTTATCAACCCTTTTTTGTACTTGCAATAATAAAAGTACTGTTTATTTATGCTTAAAAAAGATACAAAATACCCATTCAGAATCCTGGCCCTGGTGTGCCTATGACAGGAGATTATACCTATTTCAGAATCTGCCCTTAACTCTATCAGAGGACCTACAAGAAGAGAAGTTCAAATCTTCAAGTCCACGGCTATCTCTTTTTATAAAGTGATTGATTTTAAAAATGGATTCCACTCTGAATTTATGAGACAATGACTACTCTAATCCAAAGCCATTCGGCTAGGCTGGATGGCCAGTGAGTTCTCGGATCTTTCTGAGTCACCTCCCCCACCCCTTTAGGTTTTCAAAGACATCATTGCATATGCAGAAACTTTACTATAGAGGGAGGTTTTGAGAAAACAAAGGACAAAAATAATAAATGCAAAGAAAGTAGCACAAAGTCCTGGCTCTTGGCTTTCCCTCCTCAGATCCTGACAGCAGCAAACCATAACCTCTCCTAGAATGGAATCTCTAAGATCATGTATCATCAGATATGTAGAAAATCAATGCCCTAATTACACAGACAGCAGTTGCTAGCAGGGTGGTTATGAGTCTAATGACCAGATCAATAGTCCCCTGTCATTTCAAGTCCATCATGAGGAACAATTTAATACCTTCTCCACTCCTCTCAGCAGTAGCATGCCTCAGTCTCAGATAGGACCCTGAGTGACCCACTAACCTGTATCCAGAACACCAAATGAGACACCAGTAATAGACATCATGGCAGTCAGTAAGGCAGCTGTTTTACAGAAAGGAGTGAGGTAAAGACCGGCCGCAGTGAGCAGGTGGGACAGCCCTGAGAAAACACAGTTGAAAGTTGGATGTCAAAATCAGTATTCATGCAGTCTAGTCTGTATGTTGCAGTCAAGTCAGCCTAATAATAACAGCTTCCCCAAATGCAAACAGGGTCAAATTAAAAGAGGATAATCTTGTAGGGTTGTACCTTCTACGAGTAGCCATGCCCTTGTATAGTCTCTATGGATTATAAAATATAAAAGGTTATGAAATGAATATAATGTTATTACTGACAGAAGCAAACTCTAAATTATACCATTAAGCCATGTTTTATAACCAAAGAGGTAAAAACTATTTCCTTAAATGTTTTACTTTTCAGAACCACAAGGAGGCCCAGCAAAATGGCTCGATGCCACGAAGACTGATGACCTGAAGTAGAGCCCAGGAACCCGCATGTGGAAGGAGTAAGTTGTCCTCTGACCTGAACATAAGGGCTCTGGGGTGTGCACAATAATTAATTAAATGTATATTAACAATTATTAAAAATAATCCAACTGGAGGGAGAGTAGTTAGAGGGCTGGCTCAGGGACTGAGCATGGGCTATGCATGTATGAGGACCAGAGTTCTAATCCCCACCTAAAAATAAAGCAGAAAGCGGTCAAGGAACAAACTTGTGGCCTCCATGCCCCCACACACATATCTGAACATGCATGAGCCCACATACACATGAATATGAATACACAGCACACACACACACACACACACACAGAAAGAGAGAGAGAGAGAGAGAGAGAGAGAGAGAGAGAGAGAGAGAGAGAGAGAGAGAACAAAACAAAAAACTCCAAGAACTAAAAGGGATGTTTATGTATGGAATAACAAAAAGACCAAATGGGGGGACTAGTTTAGCAGTTTATAGTAAAATTTTAAAAGTTAGTTTGTGGACTTGAGAGGGAAATACAAGGCATACAGTTTCTGGGCTGGCATTTAGATCAGTGGTGGAACAACTGTGTAACAGGATTCTCCACAAACCAAACCCTACATTTATATAATCCCTATATGGATCCTCTCAGTCCGTTTTGGAAATAAGAGGGTTCACTCATGTATCCAACAGGAACAATAGGATGAGGTACAGCAGCCTGGGCTTGACACTGATGTGAGGCAGCAGATGTAAATGCAGCATGCGTTGCCATCAACCTTCTGCTCCCCTTCCTGTCCAACCCAGGTTTAAGAGCAGAAGTTTCTTACATCTACAGCTCTAGGAATCCCACTGTGCCTCGGATAAGCACAACTCTGGGGACAACCCTCTTCTGTGTGTCTGGAATAGCGCCTGGGGTGCCTGGGGTTCGGTGAAGGCTGACAAGACTTGGGATTGCTAGCGCTCCCTCCGCAGGGTTAGTCGTTTCCAGAGGGCTCCGTAATGATTGGGTATCATGGACCCGGAACATTAGACCCTGGCAAGGCGGTTGTGAGGGTCAGCAAAGCATAATACTTCGATTGCCCATGTCTCCACACTACAGCTAAATATGTTAAGTTTAGAGACAAATTGCAAAGTTAGTAACAGAAACAAAGGAACGAAAATCACTCCTCGCTTACCCAAAAGTAGAAAATGATTCATGCAGTCGAAAAGCACCCCACCAACCACAGAGCCGCCCAGGTAGCCGAGGGCTCGGCCCACGAAGATTTCAGAAAGGCTGCTGATGTTCCGGTTCACGTTTCTGGCCAGGTCTGGAAATGTGGGTCCCAGCACAGCAGCGCTCACTCCCTGCAATTTACAAAGCCAAAAGCTCTTACTTACGAAGTAATATTTATCTAATTATATCTGTAGTTGTAAAAAAAAATATTAGTGGGGTGCAGAGAGTGGCTTCAAGGCCCACAGCAAGGATGGAATATTCTGTAACACTAAAGTCACACAACCGTGGAGTTACCGTTGCTTTTCTTCATTTCAAACCTCTCAAGTTTTCAAAAGCTCTTTAATTCTGTTTCCTGTTTGACAGTACCTTAAAAGCTAGTATGGAGCTGGGGGTGTAGCAGTGGTCGACTGCTTATCTAGCATGCACAAGCCCAAGTCCAAGGACTAGCGCATCAAATTAATAATTATTTTTATTTTTCCCCTGTATTTAATATGTGTGCATGCACACATGTGTATGCCATTGCATGAATGTCTAGATCAGGGGACGACTTGTGTGAGTCAATTCTCGCTTTCCACCGTGTGGCTTCTGAGGGTCAAACTCAGGCCATCACATCTTAAACCAACTTAAACTGCTGAATCATCTCACCAGTAATAATAATAGTAATAATTATTATTATTATTACTTATAAGATGTATCGTTAATCTTATATTTGAAATAAGGTTTTAGTATTGTATTTACAAATATAAGTGCCAATATGATAATTTACATACCAAAGTTCTAAATATCACATTGTTCTAATTTTTATATTATTAAAACTCAACTGCTTCTGGTGCAGATGGGGTTCCACACACACAGAACACACAGGAGATAAGTCAACTGAGCTTACTCAAATCTACACTTTCCTTCAAAGGAACCCTCAGCCATCAGAAGCACAGGATGTCAACCTTCCTTGCAATACATTACACACACCGGGTACAGCATGAATTTGACAATTGGATGTTTAAAAAATGACAATTTATTATTCAAAGTAAGTTTGGCCTGTAGCTAACTCTGTGTATGTAAGGAACTCCATCCCAACCTGTCAGCACCCTGTAACCTTCTGAGTGTACTTCCCATAACGCATGGCCAATTTCATGGGCTGCACAATGTGTAGGTTATGTTCAAACAACTCAAAATTTAAACTGAACCAATCGCAGCTACTTCAGTATATTCCCCTTCCCTTTTCTGTGTATAAACCTTCCTTTTCCCCGCTGTTGGCTACTTCTGTTGACTCCAGAAGCTGTCCAACTTAAGACTCTCCCTTTGCTCAAACAAAAAGTTTTTTTTTTCTTTTTTTCGGAGCTGGGGACCGAACCCAGGACCTTGCGCTTGCTGGGCAAGCGCTCTACCACTGAGCTAAATCCCCAACCCCCAAACAAAAAGTTTTAAAAACATTTATGTGTGTGCGTGGGGACCTAAATGTGTGTATGCACACTTACCTGTACCCAGCGGCCAGAAGAGGGTGTTCTACCCTGAAACTGGAGTCACTGGAGCTAGCTGATGTGGGGCTGAGAAGCAAATCCAGGCCCTTGAAAGACCAGCAGGTGCCCTTCCTTAACTCCTGACCTACCCTCCAACCCCTTAAACAACGTTTTGCCAAATCAAAGGGTTTGGCATCCAATGTGCAGTGCTAAAAGAGACGTCTGGTGGTGGCCTTGACATCAAACGGTCATACAAAAGTGCCAGCCAGAGTCTCTCGTGCCCCACGACCTCGCACAGCAGCGGAGGTCTCTGCAGGTTGCCTCCTTGACTGGAGCTCTATGGATCTGTGTAGTCCTCTGCGGTGCAGACACCTCATTGGACCGCCAGCCTTAGGAACGAATCCCTCCACCGGTGAAGGTATCTGGGAACCTGATATCTGGGACACGTGCTTATCCCCACAAAGTTAAGGGCCCAGAGCCTGTGTACATGTGGGGCTGGGACAGGAGTAAATTCACTTTGTTAAGACATCTTTGAACTATCCCGTAGCTAGAATGGGGACATTTTCACATAGACGAACTTGCTCACTTGCCAGGTACAATAGAAGAAAGCCTCACCTTAAAATCAGTGCCTTGCGCTCTTTAAACATCATTTTTTTTTTTTCCCAGAGCTGAGGACTGAACCCAGGGCCTTGTGCTTGCTAGGCAAGTGCTCTACCGCTGAGCTAAATCTCCAACCCTTACACTCTTTAAAGCAGCGGCTCTAAACCCTCCTAACGTTCCTCATGTTTTGGTGACCCCCAACTGTAAACTATTTTAATTGCTACTTCGTAACTGTACTGTAAATATCTGTGTTTTCCAATGCTCTTAGGAGACCCCTGTGAAAAGGTAATTCAGCCCCCACAAGGGAGTGAGGACCCACAGACTCGAGGACCACTGTTTTAAAGGGTTCCCAGTCGCTCACATGGGAGGCAGCCATCCGCAGAAGGATCATGGTGTTTACCAAGGCTACTGTCCGCAGAAGGTGTGCAGTAGGGGTGGTCACCCTCACAGCACCCAACAGCCAGAGGGGCTAAGCCACACCACGCTGAGGGCTCAGTACCTTGGCCCAGGAATCCACACACTCATGACCTGTTCCAGCTCAGCAGGGAGGAAAATGGCAGAATCTAGACTTGTCCTTCGGCAGGGGAAGCAGCGACCAGGGGAGGCAGCGGCCAGGGCACCCTCCTCCTGGGTCAGCCCAGAAGGATCCTCAAAGCTCCTGAGGCTGCCAGGATTGTGGTTTCCGCTCTCTCTAAGTAGAGCAGCGAGGTTTAAACAAATAGTAATACAATAAATTTTAAACGAGCTAACGACCAGAGGGGGCCCTTGGAAAAAGAAAAAACAGTCTTAAATATCTTCTCACATATCTACTATTCTATTTGCTTATTCTGTCACTAAATGCTAAAGCAGGTGTGGTGACATTTATGATCTTAGCATTCCTGAGACTTTGGTTAGGCAAAGAGGGGGCAAGCTTATGTGAATGAAGTATTCTTTTAAAAAGAAAAAAGGAGGAGGAGAAGTCCACGTTCTTTCCTGGCTGATGTATCTTAGGTAGTGTGTGGTTCCTAGGATGCTGCTGATTTAATTTTCAAAGGCCTAGGCATCTAGAGGTTGCCCGATTCACAACTTTCCCAGTCTGAATCTTTTTGCATAATATTCCTATTGAACTCCTTCCTACTGTGCCCTGAAGATTAAGGTCAATAAATGTTAGATTATAAGTAATGCATGAAGTTTAAACTGCTAGAAATGAGACCAAAAGGAATGGGCCTGGAGAGATAGCTCAGTGGTTAAGAGCACTGGCTGCTCTTCCAGAGGTCCTGAGTTCAATTCCCAGCAACCACATGGTGGCTCACAACCATCTGTAGTGGGATCCAATGTCCTCTTCTGGTGTGGCTGAAGACAGCCACAGTGTATAAATCAATCAATCAATCAATCAATCAAAAAATAAAAAAGAATCCCAGTATGTAGGTATCCAGGGGTGATAAGTTCACTTAGGTAAAGACTGTCTATATGACATGCAGATGTTTTATTTTATTAAGGAAGTTGAGTTCAGTTCTAAAATGAGAAGAGGAAAGACACAGGACCAAGTTGAATAAATAGGGACATTACAGTGCCTTCCAGGAAGCCCTGGGGTCAGCTAATCTGCACTCCGACCCTCTATTTATTCTTTTAAACTCTCATATGTAAGGGTCTGGCCCAGCAGCCGTCCCTGTAGTCCTAGCTAATCAAGAGACTCACCTCATAAAACTCTTGCAACAGACACAAACAACTTTCTTGCCAAGGGCACTAATACTGTACTGGAACTCTCCCCTGGTCATGAACCATGGTCATCTTGAGTCTTGCTGTTTGCGGTTAATTGTTTGGTCTGAAGGGACAACCGTGGAAGTGACTATCAAGTTCCCCTGGCCAGGGTAGGAATTCCCAGAGCCACTGGCACGCAAACATCGAGCTGATGTTTAACCCGGCAGCAAGCACAAAAAGAATTAAGTACCAAGGAAATGACTTGGCAGATTCTCATGCTAAGTAGGCAGTAGTAAAACTACTAAGCAGTTTGAACGAACTCCAGGGGTCGGCCCAAATCCAATCACCTATCAAAACCTATTTAGTATGGGGTACTAAGGATCTGAACTACAAAGGATGTAAATCCCTTGCTAAGCAGGGCCGCAAGGAGAGTTTGTGCGCCTCCTGGAGCTCGCTGGCTCGGTCCTCAAAGCTTCTAGCATTAAAAGCGCTGCCCTCTAAGATACGCCGCCGTGGCGGGGTGTATGTGTACACACAAAAAGACACCCCCCCAAAAAAAAAAACCCAAACTGTAACAAAACATTGGCGGATATGTATTTTCACTGCAAAGGGCTTTTAACCTGCGTTTGCGTCCCCACTCCATCCATCCTTTCAGTTAAGACACTGAAGTTCCAAACCCTGTGATTTTAGTGGCTGGCTGAGTCAGACACGGATGGACCGGTCTCTTTCCCAGTCCACCGGAAGTGCCCATTTTCTGGGTGGCGATCGGACGGTGCCCCATGCAGAAACACTGTGCTGTAACAGTAGTTGTGGTTAAATCAGAAGTTGTGTTTTCCCAGCAGGGCTCCTGACCACAAGGCACTCGAGCTGTTCACCATGCAGGTTGTATAACCGCTAAGCAGGGAGGCACACACTCAAAGGCAATAGGGGACCCAGCTCCTGCGTTGCCTGGATGGCTGCAGTCATAAGCGTTTCTAACGGGTGGCAACCAGTGGCTCCCACTGGGGAGCCACTGGGGAGCATAGACTGAGTCCTTCTGAATTGTCTCTGCTGCACCCGGTGATAGCATCTGAGTCCTCACAGTCACCTAATCTGTGACATGATCCAATAGGCAAAGCTTCTGTGCATTAACCCAAAGTGTATTTGTGTATCTCCACTAGGACCCGTCTACAAGCAGACAGCCTTCTCAAGAACATAGGCTCTGATTGCCCTGAAGGTGTTAGCTTTCTATACACGCGCGCGCGCGCGCGCGCGCGCGCGCGCGCGCGCACACACACACACACACACACACACACACACACACACACACACACACTTGCAGGAAAACACAGGGAAATGCTATAGTCTTTGGATAAGCCGTAAACCAGAGCTATAGCCAAATTCCCTCCACATCCTTAGTGGGTTGACTAGAATTGCCGAGTGGAAAGCTCTCCTGGCTATCCTGAAGATCACGGCTGCTTGTGATACCCTCACTGGAAATGGCCTGTTCAATTACTAACTGATCACGACCAAACACATGTCAGTAAAAAAGGGTATTGTGCGTCCAGTCATTGTGCGCACAAGACCTAGGCATTGCTATGGGTACAACCAAACACTTGAGTCACATTAAACAAACTTAATGCCGCTAAGTGAGATGCTATACCCCTGTAGCATGATTCATAGGGGGCTTCCCACCAGACCTTGTTTTCTTAGAGGTGAATGGATTTAATTGATGTCTGCTTGGTCACCACTAGGTGGCGATCTTTTCCACCTCGTGGGCCTTTATTGAGCTTGTAGCCGTCTGCCTTCTGAATTACTTCTCTGGACGTTTCTATTCCTTCCATAATCAAAGACGAGTGCCTATCTTTGACGTTGATAAACACGTTAGTCTCCATTTTGGAAAGATTCTAATAGAGGTCCGCGTATTCATTTTGCAGCAGTGGGGTGCTAGTTGTACGGAACATAAAGCCACCTGCGACCTGGGGAAAATTCTGGTCTCGTAACCGGTGAAAACTCCCATGGGTTCCAAAATATGGAGCCATTTTCTGAAAGGTAGAGCATTCACATACGGATTGGAACAAAATTTCACTTTCTAGCTCCTCTTTGGGGGCTGGAGGGATTGCTCAATGACTTATAACTTATCCACAGGGCCTCAGTTCTGCTCCCAGCACCCATGTTGGGTATCTCACAGTTGGTTTCCGGGGCACCAGTATTCACACGCACGACCCTGTACACGTGATTGCAGACTCTGTGGTTTCCCACAACGCTAACACTGAGTAAGGAAACCTGTCAGGGGAGACAAGCACACTGTGTTCATATGAGCAACCATCGGGTAGTCTGAAAGCGTCAGGAATAGTGGAGGGCAAGCCCAGCGATAACAAAGCTTTCAAATACTCGTGGTTAGTGGCTCTCCAGGTTCATCTACCTTATGTGCCAGGCTAGCTACGAAAATTAATAACTCTTTAAATTAGACAATTTTACGGCCAACTAGTGATCTTAACATGCCCTAGACTAGCGGTTCTTACCTATGGCTCACAACCTTTCAACGTGGTCACATGTCAGATATCCTGCATCTCAGATACCTACATTATAATTCATAACAATAACAAAATTACAGTTATGAAGTAGCAACCAGAATAATCTACGGTTGGAGGTCACCTGTATTACAGGGTGGTAGCATTGGGAAGGTTGAGAGCCACTGGTTTAGACAAAGGCTATAGAGACTTTCACTCTAACCCTGTTGAATTCCTTATTATGGTGGCTCCTGGAGTGTTTGATTTTGGTCTGGTTGGGTCTCCACAGAAGCCCGTTATAAAAGAGTGTGCTCTGCTTTCTAAGTCCTCTCGACCTGATAACCGTTCCTGTTGGGTTCCCTTGACTCACAGTTGTCTCTACCATCCCCTGAAGGTGTAAAGAATTGCCTGGCCAATCTGCCATTGTCCATTATGGATTCTGTAACTGAACCAAACTGCCCATGGCCCAGAAAGTGCCGTTGGTGCCCATTTCACACTGAGAGGTTGGCCCAAAAGGAAAGGGGGATTATTAACTCACCCTACGGCTGCTTCTCTGTGTAGGCCACTATAACCTATCAGGACACTCCAACAACTGGACTTTTAGGAAAGGATATTCTTAGACAAGTTGCTGACTAGCTAAGTACTGAGGCCATCACAGATGCACACAGCCCAAATGTCCAAAGCAGGTGAGTGAGTTGTATGCAATTGCCTAATCTCTATACATTTTCTGGGACCATAGGTACTAGCCATACTTCAGAGAGTTTTCCTAGCCTTCTCTAGCTCAAGCCCTGTCGGTTCTGGTTCCTCTCTTTGTGCAAAGAAACTGTTACATCAACAAGTGTAACCTTTGCTTTTCAGTAAGAGCAATAACACCAAAAGGTTAACCGCTGGCTTTCAGAGGAAATTCCTTGGGCCCCTTAGGAAGTGGTCTATATTTCAATAATGCCCGGTTCTAAGTGCACTGCTCCCTGCTCTAGGCCCAGGTGAGCCCCTTACCTAGGCAGAAGCCACCCAGGATGAAGGACCAGGGTGAGCAGTACGGCAAGACGTGAGTAAGAGCATCAGAGCAGTGGTTCTAACCAAAGCACCTTCCAGGAGGACTCACAGCAAGGCCTGGCCCACAGACGGACTGACTCTGCTTCCCGCCTAAGATTTAGTTAGCTACGATCACTCCACAGACAACTCACATCTCTCCACGGTCACAGTTACCAAAAGACCAAGGGAGGTCATCATGAAGAGTGGGTGGGTAAGGAGTCTAAGTAGTCGGTGAAAGTCACTTCTTGCCTTGCACTTTGCTCCAAGAGAAACATTTAAGGACCCGAAGGCTCGATTTATGTAGCATTATCATAGAGAGAGACACCTTCCTGGTTTTACCAACCTAACCAACTCTGTGACCTGGGAAAAGTCCCTTCTTACTTGGGGCCTACTTTTCAGCTTCGAAATTAAGTTGCCAGCTGGCTCTGGTCAGGGCCTGAGGAAGAGCTCCCGGAAGGCACATTTCTGTCTAACCACCTGGGCCAGCATACATGAGCACAGCGCCTCTCTCTCTCTCTCTCTCTCTCTCTCTCTCTCTCTCTCTCTCTCTCTCTCTCTCTCTCTCTCTCTCTCTCTCTCTCGAAAACATTAGGGTAATCAATTTCATGTCTGATGAAAATTGTACCCATTCCCCTGGCAGGTTCAATAACGTTGCATAGAGGTCATCCAGTGTGCAGGTGGTTACAGCCTCAGCTCTCACCATTCCCAGGAAAGCAGCATTCAGAACCACAGTGGTGAACCAGCGCAGTGTTCTTCCCACTTGGTCACTCGACGTGGCCTGCAGCCCACTCTTCCCTGGGGTCTCGGACTGGAGGAGGTGCTGCTCAACAGCGGTGGCCCCAGACCCACGGGACTCCATTTCCGACCCCAGCTTCGTGGCTCCAGACAAAGGGTTTTTGGTGCGGTCCAGCTTTCTGCCAGGGTCCCTGGAGCTCTGAGCCCCAGTTCTTTCTAACCAGAAGATTCTTTCCAGAGCCTCCTCCCCCACGGACAGTCCTGAGTCAGGGCCTCGGGAAGTTACACTTTGGACTGTGCACGTGGTGACACTCGCACCCATCTTGCACAGCTCCTAAGAAGATCGTTTGGCAGAAATAGGCCTTTCTCAGCAATCAGGGGCCAGGCTTCTTGGGGGGAAGGGAATGTGTTTGCCTGGAAGACCAGATTCTCCCTGGATACTCCTTCGGGATCGCTCCCGTGTAAGCGCGCACTGGTGGACGCACTGGTACCCAGAGGGAGAAAAAGCTGGAAGCCTAGCCTCAGAGTAGCCCAGTCAAGAGGCACTGGAGTTTGGTTCCCAGTACCCACCCTGGGCAGTTTACAACCTACCTGTAACTCTACTCCGAGGGGGCACCACTTCTGCAAGCGGAGGAAACTGGAGTTTCCTCTTCAGGTCATCTGGGAGCAAAGAAGCCATAGTCTGGTCCCACCTTACCCGACTTCCCAAACTCCCCGCCGGTCCTGTCCGCTACCAATCTACCATTTGCCACATTCACGCTACCTTCAGCTTTCACACATAGCATCTCAACCGTCCCGACACAGAATCCGCCTTAGCCCTGTACAGCCAAGAGGAACGTGGCTTACAGAGTACGGAACAACTCACCCAGGAGTAGTCAGCGAATCCCCACTATGGATGGACAAGGGAACAGGAGCTCGGAGCAGAATCTGGACTGGGGCTGGGCTCCGTGCATGAGTGCTTGTCCAGCATGCTCAAGGCTCTGTACCTAGGACTGAAACATTACTTAACTCATTGGCCGGGGTCTCACCTACACACACTAACCCCAATTCCTGCAGACACTTCCAGGTACCCGGAAGGGTGTGAGGACCTGGAAACAACCATAAATACGAGTCTTTGTTGAGTTACGTCACCTGGGGTGGGGAGACCAAAACAGATCTTAAAAAAAAAAAAAAAATGTCCTCGACAAAAAAAAATCCAGATCTTAAAAAAAAAAGAAAGAGAAAGAAAAAGAAAGAAAGAAAGAAAGAACGAACGAAAGAAAGAAGGAAAGAAAGAAAGGAAGGAAGGGGGTCTCATTTTGTAGCCCAGGCTAGCCTAGAATTTACTCTGTAGCCCAGGCTGATGTCAAACTCATGACAATCCTCCTTAATCAATCTCCTGGTGCTGGTGTTACAACCTCCATACCCAGCTCAAAGCCAAATTTTACTGGGTCTTTCCAACCATAACCCTCTAAGCCTTGGCAGTATAAACCTATATATAATCTCAGCGCTCAGAGGTAGGAGACAGATCAGAAATACAAGACCATCATTGTTGGCCACGTAAGGAGTTTGAGGCCAACCTGGGCTATGTGAAACTTTGTCTCAGGAGCTGGCAAGATGGCTCAGTGTGTGAAAGTATTCACCGTGTGAGCTGATGACCTGAGTTTGGTCCCCAGAACCTACAGTGGAAAAGACAAACAACTCTTGAAAGTTGTCCCCTGACCTCCACATGGGTGCACCATCAAACAACACCGAAGATAGATAGATGGTCTTTAAAAACCCTGAGGTCTACAGACTATGGCATTTTAAGATGTTTTATAAGTAAAAGGCTTTTATTTTTGGCAGTGAGACAGATCTGTTCCCGGCGGAACCCCCATTCTAACTCAAGGCAGAGGATCAGCGTTGGAGAAAGCCTCCATCACAAATGAGATTCGGGGAAATTGGCCGTTGAGCTTTTCGAGGACAAGGTAGGCAAGGTGTCCTTAATTCCCACTTCACAAAATGTCTGCCAGATATTCTGGGCCAGAACACTGAAGATGGATGCCCCAGCATTACAGAGCAATCCCTGTCATTTCTGTAATTTTTGGGAGCTGCTTGCTCTGCACTCCTTGATTATTCAAGTAACACTTATTTCTTCTCAAGTCCCTAATGGGCTTGAAGGTTAGGATAGTTAGAGTCTCCTAATAAAAACTCAAGTTGTTTAGGATTTAAAAAGTGGTTTTAGGTATGAGATGTTCTTTTAGATTGGTAATATGATAGAAAATGATTTAGGTACAGAACTCTGAACTCACCAAGATAGAATAGATAATAGAGTATTTTCTCCCAAGTTGCCATTTACAAATGGACTGGATGTTGTGGATGTAACTCTTACATGGTGTTTTTTATGCTTACCCCATAATTAGTCTTACTGCGTATAGTTTATTGCTGTAAAAGAGAGAGCCTTTTATTGGACTAAGAAGGGGAGACGCTAGGTTTTGTCTGCTTGTGTATTCAGAAGCTGAGCTCTGTGCCCAAGATCAGGTTGCAGTCTGGACATAGGCACTGTGCTGACCAATGTGCTGGAAAGAATGTTTCCCAGCCATCTCTGGTAGGTAAGGAGAAAGCTAGAGACAGTGACTGGGCAGGGGAGAGGGGAAGGTAGGACCTGAGATCAAGTGAGAAAAGGAGGAGGTCACCGTGAAGCAGGATGAGCCATGAGCCTGTGGTCAAGAGAAGCTTGCCCTGAGGACAGACAGCTACAACAGACAATAGCCCAAGCAGGACACAGTGGCAAGTGACAGGGCATGCCTCTTGTTTTTAATAGACTAGTCTGGTTAGAATAGCTCAGAACCTACCCAGCATAGTGCCAGCAGCCATTAATAAAATCTGATGTCTCTGTGTCATTTAATTGGGAGCTAAACAGGATAGAGTGGAGCAGACACATCCCCCCTCCCATAACATTACTGCAAAAGACACAGAGGGGACAATGAAGAGTTAGCAAGCACCAGAATAAAGGTTGTGGAGAGAAGGCCATAGAAGAGGGAGGGAGAGGAAGCTGCTCCTTCTCTTCCGCTACTTCCTTGGGATAGAATTTCATACATCCCAGGCTGAATTTGAATTTTCTATGCTGCTGATGGTGACCTTAAATTTCTAGTCTTCTCGCTTTCATTTCCACAAGGAAGGCATTAGAGATGTGGACCACCGTGCCCTGTTGATGCTGTGCCGGGAAACGGGGTTTTGTATGTGTTAGGTAGCACAATCATTTGAACAATCTCTCCAGCCAGAAATTCACACTTCTGCAGAAGGGAATGAGCCGAGGTGGGGGTGGTGCACACCCTTAATCTGAGACCTTGGGAGGCAAAGGCAGGTGAATCTCTGTGAGTTTGGGACTAGCCTGGTCTACAAAGTGAGTCAGAACAGCCAGAGCTGTTACACGGAGAAACCCTGCCTTGAAAACTCCTCCCCAGGGGTTGGGGATTTAGCTCAGTGGTAGAGCGCTTGCCTAGCAAATGCAAAGCCCTGGGTTCAGTCCCCAGCTCCAAAAAAGAAAAAAAGAAAAAGAAAAGAAAAGAAAAGAAAAGTAAACTCCTCCCCAAAAGTGTGTGTGTGCACATGTGTGTGTGTACGTGTGTGCCCATGTGTGCGCATGTGTGTACAAGTCTGACACACCACCTGCATGGAGGTCAGAGGACTGCCCTCGGTATTAGTTCTCACCCTCCATCTTGGTTGAGGCCTGCCCTCTAGTTGTTTACTATTGTATATGTATACTGTATATAGTGTATATTATATACCATACATGTACACTGTATATTGTGTAGTCTTCACTGTATACTGTAGTTTATACTGTAGAGTGTGTACTGTATACTGCATACTGTGTACTATATCCTGCATGGTGTGTGCTGTATAGTGTACACTATGTAGTGTATACGATATAGTGTGCAGCGTATAGGGTATAGGGTATAGGGTATAGGGTATAGTGTACACTGTAGAGCTGTCGGCTGGGTGGCCCACCAGCTTCTGGAAACTCTCCAGGTTACACCTCCCAAGTCACTGTAAGATTGTTGGGGTTACAGGTGCCCCCGTCCTGCCTAGCTTTACACGTGTCTCGGGAGCCAAACTCAGTCCTTCACGCATGCATGGCTGGTGCTGGCCCCACTGAGCTGTCTCCCAGCCCAAGTTCCATTTTAATAGACTAAAAGATGTATCTTGGACGAACATACGTAAAGCAAACAAAAGTGGTGCACCTTGGGAAAACAAGACCTAGTGGAGAGTAAAACATGTAGTACTGGATACCTGACACGTTTGTCCGTTGTAGTTTTTATTTCTGTTGTTGTTGTTGTTGTTGTTGTTGTTGTTGTTGTTGTTGTTTAGACGGGGTCTTGCTATGCAGCCCTGGCTAACCTGGAACTCACCATGTAGTCCAGGCTGGTCTTGAACTCATGTGAGATTCATGTGTCTCTACTTCCTGAGTCCTGGGATCAAAGCTGTGGGCCACCATAACTGGCCTTCCTTGTAGTTTTCATTGTGGGGAGCACCACATCGCCCCCTTCCTGGGGCGGCTTGGGCATTAGGCACAGAAGCCATGCTCTGTCCTTTTGGGCCAACCAGGAAGGAACTATTTTACCTTAGTCGTTTTGGTCTAACCTTGTAATCAGCTAAGAGTTGCTCTGTGTGACTGAGAGAGACTGTCAGGCTGTGTCTAAGACAGAAAGGAGTCAGCACTGGCTGCCAGTGTTTCGGGTCAGAGGTTTCCAGTCCAGGAAGGAGTGAACGGACTGCGTTTATTGCCCTCCGGTCACCTGTGAGTCTTGTTAGCCCCGGGCTAAGGAGCCGCTGGCTGCTTTCGGGTTATCACTGTGTTCAGTGGGAAGCCCCGAAGCTGGCTTTATCTTTAACCTGCGATGGAGCCCAGGCAGGCAGCTGGTGCAGCTTTGTCATTCATTCACAGGCCAGCGCTGGTTCATTTTTAACCCACGACGGAAGGTCAGACAGCACCTTAGAGATTTTCCATTCTAGTGCTTGCAATCTGCCTCCTAGGAGGGCGAGAAGGAGCGGCAGCTCCTGCAGAGGTCCAGAGTTTGATACCAGAACCCACGCTGGGTGGCTCCCAGTGACCTGTAACGCCAGCTTCACGGGGAATCCAACTCCTCTGTTCTCCACGGGCGCCTGCACTCACGTGCACACACCCACGCACAGACACGTGAGAGAAGATTAAATAATAAAAATAAACCTTACTTTTTAAAATGTGCCTTGTAATTTACTAACTTCCTGTACGCTGCACCAGACCCAGCAGCGAAGGTCTACAGGTAACGAAGTACCTTTGACCTGAGGCTTTTGGAGTAAATAAAACACTCATAAAGGACTCATGATTGAGAGTTGACCACTGTAGTGGGGGATAAACAGCGATGACTGCAGGAGCCAAAGTCTTGGCGCTCATGTCCTCCGTCTGACAGTAGTGGTTGGCATCCCTACAGCTGCACTGGCGTCTGGGTGTAAACTTTCTAGATTGCAGAAGAAACGTACTATTATGTTAGGAAACCCACCCCAAGGTGACCAACAGCAGATAAGAACTAACTAAGGAGAAAGCTATTGTTTCTTCTTTCTTTTCCGTTTTCTGGTGCTGATGATAAACTCGGGGCTTTGCCCCATGGAGCTGCACCTCCGTATGTATCTTTTTGGTGTGGGGTGAGGGGAGTACATGTGTAAGCATATATGCGTGCATGTATAGTTGCATGTGTGTGCGTGCGCGTGTGTGCGTGTACGTGTGAGCATGTGTGCGCATATGTGCGTGCGTGCATGTGTATGAAGAAGTCAGAAGCCCCTTTTGTTGTGGCTCTTCAAAAGCTGTCCATCTTTGTTTGTTTGTTCGTTTTGTTTTTGTCTGCTTTTCGAGAGCCCCTCACTGGGATCTGTCAGGTTAGGCTAACTGCCCTGCAAGCTCTGGGGATGTTCTTGTTTCTACCAATCAGCATGGAGATTCCACGCATGCGCTACCACTCCCAACTTCTCCCATGGCCACTGGGGCTTCGATCCAAGAGCTTACTTACAACTGCATAGCAAGCACTCCACTCTCTGAGCTCTCTCTCCAGACCCCCGGTTTAAAACTCTTGATACCAAACCAAATGTAATCAGGATCACGTGTCTAAGCTCATGGCGCCAGGTAACATGACTATATCAGCCTTTATCATTCCTGACATGTTGACGTGTGGAGCTCCCCTTTCCACCGACTTTGGCACTAGCAAGACGCTGCCTTGCTGTGCTAAGAGGTAACCTAAAGCTAGCCGGTGTCTAATCCAATACCGGTAGGTATACCAAGGGAGGTCGTTCAGGCTTGTATGGAGGAAGCTAGGGAACCACCTTAGTCTTTTGTTTTGCCTTGTTTTCTCAAGACAGTTTCGTGTAGCATGGGGTGGCCTTGAACTCACTACCCTTGTAGTCCTTGAGCTCCTGGTCCTCCTGTCTCTACCTCCCAAGTACTGGGATTAAAGATGTATGCTATCATGTTGAGCTGTGGCCATGTTTTTAGAGAGGTGTGTGTGTGTGTGTGTGTGTGTGTGTGTGTGTGTGTGTGTGTGTGTGTGTGTCCAGGGAAACACAGGCAGGGAGAGAATGTCCAGAGTAGGTAATTCCATCCTAGAGTGCTGGCAGACCCACTGGCAGGACTCATTTCATTCAGAACCGATTCAGTCCCTCACTTATTATGGGCACAAGTTGACGTTGTGAACAGAAACTCCTGGTTTCTGCTGCACCCCAAGACAGAGAGGCTCTTTGGTGATGCTGGAAATTGGGGTCCAGGTTAGAATGGGTGAAAAATAGCTGTGCAATAGAGTGAGACTGTGCCCACAGATAAAATGGCGTCCTTCAGGAGAGCAGAGTGCCAATGGCTCCTTAGAAATAAATGCCTAGAAAGTACCCACTGAGACCAGGAAAGGGAGAGCAGGGAGCGCTACCATGCCTCCCTCGCTCTGAGGGGATTTTCATACTTACCAGGTGGTGACCTCGGGGCGGCTCTTAGGGACCTACAAGGAGTCCCTCTGCTACTTTAGTCCTCTCTTCTACCAGTTGTTCTACCTGTGGGGACAGGCCAGTCAGGGTCTTGGTCCCCTTGGAAACACTGTGACAGCTCCTCTTCAGATTGCCCTCCGAGGTCTCTATGGGCTCTCTAATCAAAACGATGTGCGATTTTATAGAGTTCTGGGAGCCTTTAGGGGCCTCCCATTTTCTCCTGGGGACTGGCTAAACTGGGGAGAGTAGGGGACAATACTGACAACCTTCTTAGAGCCTTAGATTCTTGTCTTTGCCCCGAAAGTTTGGCTGTTGAATACCTAGGTTGGTGTCAGCTGTCTCGATTAGGAGTAGTGACTTTGATTTTTACTTTTGAATAAAATCTGGATGAAGCTGAGACACACGGCATCTGTAGCTTTTAGATGCACACAGCTTTAGGGACGTATAGCACTAAATATACCGAGACCACCTAAAGTAAGTTATTTATCGAACTAGGGTTTTTGGTTCTGTTTTTTTAGTTTTGGTTTTTGGAGACAGGGTTTCCTTGAGTAGCCCTGGCTGTCCCAGAACTTTGTAGACCAGGCTGGCCTCTAACTCAGAGATCCACCTACCTAACTAGAGTTTAAAGTAGTCATTTAAAAGACTTTATGGGCAGGGGAGACGGCTTACTGGTTAAGAGTACTCGCTATTCTTACAGAGGACCTGAGTTCAATTCCTAGGACACACTGGCAGCTCACAACAGTGTGACTTCAGCTGCAGGGGGACACACGCCTCCTTCTGGTATCTAACAGACACTTAGGTGCGCTCACCCCACACAGACATGTGGGCATACACATAGCTAAAAACAAAGGAAAAATCTTTTAAAAAAATTATAAGAACTTGGCCAGGTGTGGTAGTGCATGCCTTTGATCCCAGCGGTCAGACAGCAGAGGCTGGCAGATTTCTGTGACTTCAGTACTAACCTGGTCTACATAAGGGAGTTCCGGGCTAGCCAGGGCTACATAGTGAGATCCGCCTCAGTAGTTAAACAAACAACAAGTAAATAAATAAAGCACTTTACAGATACCATTAAGAGAAGTTAGCGTATTAAGATAATCTTTACATTAAGATAAGATTTACATTAAAACATTAAGTTTTGGCCTTCTGTGAAAAAAAATAATATTCAACTATAGCTAACTTAAAAATAACTATACCACATTTCTTTCTTATAAAAATAGAGCCCAAAATTTTAAAAAATATTGTTTAATATATATACATATATATACATATATATATACATACACATACACACACACACACACACACACACACACACACACACACACACACACACTGTAACTGTCTTCAGACACACCAGAAGATTGGACCCCATTACAGATGGCTATGAGCCACTGTGGTTCCTGGTAATTTCCAAGCAGGGACCTCCTAGAGTGGCCTATGTAAACGGAACTTCACAGAGAGGCAATAAAAGCCACGCCCATGTTTAAGGTGCTACAAGGCTGATTGGTTGGGGAAATGGTGGAGAACGGAATGTTGCAACCCCAAAGACCCTTCCTAGCCACTCACTGCCTGACCTGACGCCCTTCAAGGTGAAACCCTTCGGGTTGCCTTTGAGTTAGCAGATGGTTAGTTTCCACAATCCCCAAAGCTAAGGTGACATCTAGAAGAGGTGTCCTCACTGCGTTGAGCCTGCCTACCTGATATTCCCGGCGATGATTTAAAAAGATGCCTTGATTTATGACCTTTTTCTGTAAAATCATCATGAAACCGTCTTCATTTAAAACAAGTTCAGGGCAATGTGAATTGTCGTTGTGGGGTCGCAGTCACTCAAATTTCACTCAGGAAGAGATTATCTGTCAGCCAGGTGTTGAGGCACACACCTGTAATCCCAGAACTGGAGAGGCTGAGGCAGGAGGATCACTGAGGGCTAAACACCAGTTTGAGTGACTGTCAGGCAGGCCAGCAGTGGTGCATATCAAAACTCTGTCTCAACGCTCCCTCCCCTCAAAAATCCCCAACAGTCTCTCATTCCTTCTGAGGTGAGAACCGTGCTGTACTTTGAGGAGGTGGTGAGGAGGGGGGCTCTGATATGGTTCAGCCTCCTCTCCATATCCCAAGGCGGAACTTTCCTGGCACCTCTAAGGTTTAATCCCTGCGAGCCCGGGAGTCTGGGAACTTGCTCTCTAATGCATAGAATGTAAGATGATGTTTGCCGTTAAGTTTAAAACTACTTGTGATGGTAGAGACGGCTTCTGGGAGACTCAAACAAATGAAACAGTACAAAGCAACTGTTGGGGTTTAAACCTCGGCGGAGCCAACATGGTTCCACGTGGAAAGGTTTAATGAGAGAAGAAGAGTAGAAAAGGGGAGAAGTAAAGGCCAGCCATGGGCACGCGAAGGGAAAGGGGGAGAAGGGATGGAAGAGAAGGGACAAAGGGGAAGAGGGCAAGAGAGCAGAGAAGAGAGAGTGAGGAGGGGGCAAGCAGCCCCTTTTAGTCAGGCAAACCTGGCTGTTGCCTGGTAACTGTGGGGCGGAGCTTACCTGGCTGTTGGCAGGCAGCTGTGGGGGTGGAGCTTAAACAGAATACCAACGGTGGCAGCAGCAGCAGCAGCAGCAGCAACAATAACAACAACAACAACAACAACATGACATTCTCCATATTTCTCATGCACAGAGGACGAGTTGAGGACATCCGGGTATAGTCCAGGACGAAAGCTCTTGTTCATGCCTTTGTGACTACGAAGTTTACTCTTTTTTCCGGCAGGGCAGCAGGAGGGTGTGGAGTTCCACAGACACTGCCTGAGAATCTCCCGTGACCCAGTGGCATTCCTATATGTCCAGAAGCTCTGATGCTCAGAGCTCTGCTGGGAGGCAGCAACAGAAGAGAGGAGAGAAGGGGTGTGTGTGTGTGTGTGTGTGTGTGTGTGTGTGTGTGTGTGTGTGTGTGTTGCACACGTGCAGGCAAGGAGCCCTGGTCCACAACCCTGATGCCTTCCTCACCCACACCATTAGATCAGTGGCTCTCAACCTTCCTAAGACTTCGACCCTTCAATATCTGTCTTTTCCAATGGTCTTAGGTGACCCCTGTAAAAAGTTCAATTGACCACCAAAGGGGTTGCAACTCCTATGTTGAGAACCACGTCATTAGAAATGGACAGTGGGGAAGGGGAAGCAGAAAGTGCTGTGTAGGGACCTAGGAGCCAAGAGAAGAGTGAAACAGAGCTGTCCTCCCTGCCTTTGCTCACTCAGCCTGACTACGTGGGCCCGAATCATTTCCGCCTCTCAGTCCCCTTAGAGCCTCAGAAGGAAAGAGAGATCCTGCTGGCATTCTGGTCTGCCCCTGGTGCTCCTGTTTACCCATAGAGGGAGAAAGCATCCTCCAGGGAGAGGGGCTGTCTAGGCTGCCCTGAGGGCACTTCAGGAACCCCCTGGGGCTACCCCACAACTCTGGCTCAAAGTGCAGATTTGTTTTAAAGAGAAACAAATTAGTTTCCTTTAAGAGCCTTGTGCTCAAAGGTGCCCACCGTGAATCTGTTGTGACAGTTGATTTGCCTGTCAGCTTGAGAGGAACTACCCTCACCTGCTGCTTCAGGCAGGCTGGTGGGGATTACTCTGGTTAGACTGAGGTAGGAAGGCCCACATTACCTGGGTAGCATTCCTTCGATGGGGTCCTGGACTGAACAAACAAGGAGAAACAGAAAAGAACTCTTTGTATTCTTCTGAAATAATTGTCGAAGCTTACTGCCTCAGCTGCTAGCCTAGGCCTAAGGCCTGGAACCTTCTCACCTCTGTAAATCTAATCTAGGCCTAGAATGTTTTCAGCCTCTGAGATTTAGTGCAGAATAAGCTCACCCCTTCCTACTTCTTTCTGAACTCTGGCTGGCTGGTTCAACTCAGTTGCTCTGGCTCAAACCCCTCTCCAAGCTGACTGATTCAAACCGGCTTCTCTTTCAGGCTCTAACCAAAATCGCTCCGCTTGGCTTCCTCTCAATTCTAGCAATCTGATCTAATCTTCTGGCCCATTCTGTCTTCACCTGTGTCTAACTTGTTCTCTCCAACCTGTCTCTCTAACTGTATAACTGTCCCAATAAAACTGCCCCCCTCTCTTTGCTCTCTCTGTGCTGCTCTCTCTGAAGTCACATCTCTTTTTTTTCTGTTTTTGTGAGAGTTGAGCATGTCCTATTGTTGTGCCCAGATTGTAAGAACCCTGAAGAGACCACCAGGACCCACACTTCCCATGTAATCGCATGAGGGTCTTTATTCAAGCTTGAGCCTGGGCCATCAACCTTCCTGATGGAACAGGAAGGAGAGTGCACCCCCACGTCTAAGTGAAGGGGGTTTATAAGGGAGAAAACAGCAAGCGGGGGTTTCCCAGCCTTGGCATTACATGAGAGGGTAAAGGAATGTTGGTCTTTCAGCTAATTGGTTTATAGCATCTGGTTAAACCACGAGGAGAGAGAATACATCAAAAAGGAGCACCTTGACCTGGGAAAGACTTAGGTTTCCTTAGCCCAATCTGTTATCAGCCAGCTGCAGCTTCTGTGTCTACTTTGCAGCTGCCGGGGATATTTCATGATTTTTCTCAGACCTCAAGGGTGGGGGTCATTCCTCTCTAAGGGCAAGTTAACTTAGAATGGAGTCTTAAGAACAAAATGGAGTTTATTCTGCTACCTCAGTCCCTTCTCTATTCTGCCAAATCCTTCTCTGATTCGTCCCTTTGTCTGCCTCTCAATTAGAGGTCACTTTCAAATGCTTCCTTTGACAAACCAACTTTACCTTCATTGTCTGAGCTTAAAGGTGCACACTAAGTCGTGTCTGTACTCCAGCCAGAGGGATGAAAAGTGAGCCACACCATAACTAGAAAAAGGTTTGCTCAGTAACACAATCTTGGGGTTCACAGTGTGACCAAATATCTTGCAACAAAGAACTAGCACCCAGCACCATGATTCCTGGCTGCAGATTCGATGTGACCAGCTGCCTCAAACAGTCCTTTTGTCAGGGCATTTCACCGCACCAGAGAAGGAGCTAAAACTCCCATGCTTAGCCTGCAACACTGAGAAGCAACCACAGCCTGGGTCCGTGTGGGCCCAGGTAGAGTTCGCAAAGGCAGCACCAGTCGTGCAATGCTGATTTTACAAGCAGACAGAGTGAAAGTTATGGGGTGACTGGGGCTTCCACCCACATTTCAAAGGAAAAGCCAGGAGTCCAGGACATGTGCTAAAGGATCAGAATGCTTGCAGGTAGTCTCTTGCGGGAAATCGGCATGAACTTGTAGGAAGGATGGCAAAGCTATCAAAGATACCACAGGCATGTAGCCTGCCAAGAGCACGAAACGCATAGCAAGCTACAGGCAGTGAACAGATCCAGCCAAAGAGAGTGACCGTGTGTCTTACAAACAGTAGTCCCGGGATATGGGGGACCACGGCTTGCTCTATTTCACCTCACATGCTGTACTTGGGGCTATAGGATTTAGTGTTTTCCCTCATGGGTTCGTCTTGTTCCGGTCTGATTATTTTTATTTTCCTGTGGGAGGGGGTGTTAATGTGACGGCCTTGCTATCATAGTTTAGAAGTATGTGACTTTCTTTCCATCTTCTTAAAGATGGGGTCTTGCTGTGTTTCAGGCTGGCCTGAAAGTCGTACTCCCACGAGCTACCAAAAGCTCATGGCTACAAGTTTGCCTTGCGTCTCAGAGACTGAGCTCGGACGTCTGAGAAACCTCTTCAGATGTTTGAGATTTATGATGAAGTAAGACAGAGTTTTGCACTGGATTCTATTTTACCGGATGAATTGTGAACGAGTCATTATTTTATATATGTATATGAAAAAAAACGGTAAAGTAACTTTGTCCCAATTTTCAGTGATTGTTTATTGTATGATAAATCCTGATTTCAGATGTGTTAAAAGTATAGATCCATCCAACTTAGGATGTATTCAATTCTGCACTGAAATGGTATATTTCATGAGAGTATTAAGCATTAAGTACATTAAATGGCTCATGTAATCAGTATCAAATTGCTACGCTCTTTTATCATCTTCGTTTCATTTAACATTTGCAATGAAGAGTGGGTTAGAGGTTACAGTAGTTTTTAGGAGACATCTTGCAAAAACTTTATGATGCGTGGATTTTCAATTTGGGAATCGTGTTATCTTCAGGGCTATGACCTAGGCTACATCAGAGCCTCCAGGGGGACCCAAAAGCAGAGCCATGTCGAGAAGCTATGTGTAACTTAAGCCCCGCTCTATGTTTCCTTTGTAACAATAAAAATCTGAAATCGGTTGTTGTCACTGGCACGCTGTGACCCAGGTCTACAGCAGTTATAGAAACATCTGACTCATAGAAGAAAGATTTCACTACAAGCGTGCTCCCCGAACACTTGGTAGAAGGTGGGTGGGTGGTCACTGCGGCGAAGACCTGTCTGAAATGTCGGAATGCCCACTGCTTCCCAACCCTCTGCCTTCCTCATAGGCTCTGAAGGGTGGAGACCATAATTACCTAATTATTCATCTGCCGAAACAGAAGTCTCCTAGTGAGATCTTACGATATGAGACCGTTTGGTAGTTTACGGATGACTGAGAATCACAGAAGGTTTATAAATTTTCTAGCATTCTCCACAAATAGGCTCAAAAGGCTTGAGTACCAACAGGTTTTGAAAAATCTTCACTTTCCCGTTGGCTGAACTCTTTATTTGGTAAAGATGCTCAGTAGTTCACCCCCCAGTGTATGTCCCTTTTGTCCAGGTGTGTTTCAGGGGGTGGGGGGTGCCTTTATTAGCTGCAGAGAACTCAATGGAAAGGCACTTTTGTGGGCCCCATCTCCATATCTCCAGATGTCTCCATCACAGATGGCCTCGTGGATCACGCCCTACAACTTCAAAAGCTGTTTCATTCCTTTCTTTTTCTTTCTTTTTTAAAAATGTTCTCATGTAGTCTCTTCCTCACAGCCTAGAACTAGTGGGCAAAGACTTCTGGTCCTCGCTCTTCCTTCTTCCTTTGCGCTGGCGATCCAGGGGTAAGGTGGCTAATTTATACATCACAGGAAATAAAACAGCCGTGAATATGGCGGAGCACAGACATGTGTACAGAACTACTGGCAGGTCTGGGTAGTATCCCTGAAGAATTCCGATCACTGCAGGAATCGCCATTTCCCCCAGGGCAGCACCAATGACAAAGAAGGCTGCGGATTTCCCAGTTAAGGTGGTGTACTGCTCAATCCAGGAGATGCCGCTGGGAAATGTGGTTGCCATTGAGGCTCCATACACAGAAGTCGCGATCCAGAGGCAAAGAGGGCTCTTGTCAAAAAGCACCAGAAAGAAAGATGAGGCCAGGCTGCCGATGTTGCTCACCACAATCATGGTCCCAGGCTGTAAGCATGTCGCAAAGAAGATGGCCAGGCCCTGCAGGCTGCGGGTCCCCCAGAAGATGGAGTTCAAGCCAGCTGCCCGCTCTCTTCCATGCCAACGCGGGTGGTGGCGAAGGAGAATCACGAAGAGCCAGAGGTGATCTCGGCCCCACGAGAAGAAGAAGAAGAGAAGAGGAGGCATAGCAGGGCCCTGTGGTATTTAGCTCTTCGAACTTCCTGAGCAGACGCTGAGGATTTTTTCTGCTTTGAGCGTTTCTCACAAAACAGAGCAAACAGGAAGACAGAAACTACTAGAACATAGGTTCCGATGGACGCGTACGCCCACAGCAGATTCGTGTCATCGGGTACCGCAAACACAGAGTCTATGGCGGCTTCAGAGGTTTGGTTCAGCATTAGAGGGTCAAAGTCGGACTCAGTGTGGTTCTGAGCAGATGCTGTGGTACCCCAGGCCAATTTAGCCAGCAGGGGAGCCAGAAAGGCACCCAAGGCGAAACTGAAGTGCAAGGCTTGCATATGTGGGGCTCCTTTGTCCCCCCAAAGAGCCAAGATGAGGACATTTGCACCTGTCAACAAAACATGGGAACTAAAGTTAAATTGTCACTCATACAGGAACAACCCCACAAGTCATTATTGCTGTGACAAAGTGGCTGAGCCTGTGTCTCACGGCGGGAGTTCTATGACACTCAAAGTAACCCAACCTTGGCCTCAAGTGATTCTGATTAAGGGACTGACCCATGAACTCCAGAAAACTGTGCGTTGTAATATCTCAGCCTCGTACATGAAGTGCTACAAGGTGGTGAACCTTGCTGGAGTAGGGCACACTAGCAAAGGGATGCTACAACAGTGTTGACCCACACTAGAGAGTGATACTATAGAGCACTGTAAATGTTTGAAATATATGTGTTTACCAGGCAAAATTTTATCATCAGATTGGCCAAATGACAATGCTTTCTGAAAACCATTTGAACATTGTGGATGAAATAAATGCAGCTTGTTCCATCAGGAACCTGAATGCTCTAAGTTTGCTGTTCCAGTGATAGGAAGCAGACACACCTTTCAGAATCCACACCACACTGTAAGGGGAAAAGCCCTAAGCATCAAGCCCTTGGCTATTTTATTTTAACCAGGTTCTTTGAAACAGGCACGTAACTTTGCAACCAAATGAAACCTGAGCCATATGATATTGTGTGATTTATCAGATAACGTTAGAACAGCAAGGGACACTGCAGCCAGGAAGCGGATCAGTGCCCTGCCCAGCCATCATCGCAGATGCTTCTTCCTGCGTCAAATGGGAACAAACACAGAGATCCACAGTCAGACATCACACACACATGCACACACACATGCACATGCATGCACATGTATACACAGACAGACACAGAGATACAGACAGATACATACATACACACACACACACACTCACACTCACTCACACTCTCACACACTCACACCTTGGAACACTCAGCCCTAAAACCCCTCCCCTCAGAGCTCAGGGACACATGGGAGAAGAAGCAGAAAGAATGTTAGAGCATGAGGAGATGGAGAAAACAAGACCTTTAAATCAACATGGTCAAAGCGCATATGAACTCAGAGGGACTGAGGCGGCACACGCTGGGCCCGTACCCAGAACCTTCTCGAGTATATTATGGCTTCCAGATTAGTGTTTTTATGGGAGGCCTGAGTGTGTGAATGGGGGGTAGGGGGAATCTGTGTTTCTTCTGCCTTAACTTGGGCTCTTTCCCTTCTATTTGTTTGTTTTGTCCAATTCCAAAGTGTAGGTTTTTGTTTTATCTTGTATTTTATTAGTATCCTTCAGAAGCCTGTTCCTTTCTAATGAGAGACAGAAAGGGAGTGGGTCTGGATGTTAGGGATGGTAGGGAGAAACTGGGAGGAGTGGAGGGACGGCAAAGGGTAGACAAATCCCTTTTCAACAAAAGGAAAGAGGAGAAGAACATCAAGAGGGGGCTTGAGAGCAGGAGCTGAAGGAACGGGCACATGGAATGTGCTACTTAGTAGGGTTTCAAGTAGATATTGGCATGTAGAAAAGCTACACCTCCGAGGACTTACAGCTTCTAAGAGAAATTAGCGTAGGACATAGGAATTAGCGTAAGCACGTCTCACAGCTCATTTGCTCTTGGCTCTATTTCAGCTGTATGTCTGCTTCTGTGCTTTCCTAGCCAAATGCTGGCCCGGGCTTGACTTTAACCATCAATCCTCTTACTTCACAATGATAAAATGTAGCCCGCAAAGGGAAGCCCATTTCACCTGCACTTCAACCACGGAAGGGGGCTTTTCTAAGTTTGGCTCCTGTAAATCGACCTCTCCTAGAACAAAGGCCTTAAGTGAGATTGTATGGTTGGCTGTTCAAAAACCAACCCCGAAATCAGCACTCAGTGTAGCTCCTACAAGGGTACGATGACTGAGTGACCCCCGTGACCAAGTCAGAAAGTCTGTGTCCCTTCAAAAGTATGCAAGGACAGTCGACGTCATCGTTCCCAGCCCCAGAGAGGACACTGCAGGCTTCACGTACCTGTATCCACAACGCCAACGGAAGCCCCAAAGGCAGACATGGTGATGATCAGTAAGACTGCTGTCTTGCAGAACGGGATGAGATAAAGTGTCACTGTGGTTGCCACCATTGATGCTCCTGGGAAGAAAGGTAGAAATTCAGTTGGAGGGGCTGGGACTGGAACTCGGTAGGGGGAAGGCTTGTCGAATGCATGAGCCCTGGGTTTGTCTCTCCCACCTAAAAATAAAACTTTCATATTAAAAAAATGAAAATAGGGGTTGGGGATTTAGCTCAGTGGTAGAGCGTTTGCCTAGCAAGCACAAGGCCCTGGGTTCGGTCTCCAGCTCCGGGGAAAAAAAAAAGAAAAGAAAAAAGAAAAAAATGAAAATAAACTATAAAAACCTGTATCTCTCAGGATCATAAAAACCTACAAGGACACAAGAAACAAGATGGAATGAACACAGAGTTGCAGTTTCTACAGTGGTTATGTAAAATCATGCTAATTCTAAAAGGCTTTTTTGTAACCTAGGATACAAATTACTGTGACTTAAACACAATTATAGTACTATTGATAATCATAATAAATTATACAACAAATCAAAGTTTAATAGGAAAGGAAACAGACCAGAAACTTACTTACTGTCACACAGATAAGAATAGAGGAGATTTTAGATGTGAGTTAACAATGCTTTCAATGTAAAAGTTCTGGTTTAATGTTCCTAAATTAATTAGTTTTTGGGGAATAGGGAGGGAAATATAAGAAGGGCCAGCTATTTATTCATCAACAGTAACTAATTTTCCTTGTTTTGAGTCTTATAACATTTTCCTTACTTGTGCCAGTTTATTGGGAAAATTATGCTAAGAGCTTTGCCATCTCTTCAGGGTGTGGAAGTACAGTCTAGGTTCGTTTACAACCCTGGACGACAGAGCCAAACACGGTCTATACCATGTCTCTCACAGCTCCCTGCGCCTTCATGTTCAATCCTGAGGCCACAGAGTCAGCCAGATTCCAGGAACTCATTTTGACCTCTGTGGCCCCAGAAGCCCCGCACCCACCCTCCCAGATAAATCGGGTTGCCTGGAGTGGAGCCTAAATCGCAACAAAGGTCTGCCTTGCTCAGGGTTGCCAACACTCATTCCGGTGGGCGCCCTTGAGTTTCCAGGGGAATCAGTACGCATTCCTCCTGCTGCCAAGAACCAGGACTCTAGGCGCCCAGCTTCCAGGGGGCGCCACCCCGCCCCGCCCACATCTGTCACCAAGCATTCTGCAGGCCGTGCTTTTCACACCTAGATTAAGGTATAAAGTCGACAGGCACAGGACCACAAAGGTCGGTGTTTACTCACCCAAAAGAAAGAACTGATTCATGTGGTCAAAGAGAATCCCACCAATCGTGGTGCCGCACAAGAACCCGGTGGCACGGCCCACAAATATCAGAGACAGGCTGCTAATGTTTCTGTTCACGTTCTCCGCCAGATCTTGAAATGTGGGTCCCAGGATAGCAACACTCATTCCCTGAAATTTAAAACAGACAAAACCATTTTCCTCACAATAATTGAAAGAGTGTCTAAAGAGAGCGGTTCTGCCATGAAGAGTGGGGGGGTGGGAGACTCTGGCTGCTTTTGAGACGCGCAGTTCAGGAAAATCTACAATGGCAAACAGTTATTGCTAGAGCGAGACGAGCCTTTGGGTTTTATCCATGTACAGCCTTCGATGTTAAGACTTTATACAGTTATTTTTGAGATAGGGTTTTTGGAGCCCCAGTGGCCTTCACACTCAGTGCATCCAAGCAAGGCCCTGAATTCCTGATTCTCTGCCCCCCACCTCTTCAGCTCTGGATTTACAGATGTGGGCCTCCTGCCTAATATAAAAATTACATATTCTTCTGTTTTTTTTCCTTAAAGTGTTATTCCGCATGACATAGTCATGAAATGCTTTTGCGTATTTTCAAATGTACTCTGTGCAAATGTTAAGAATTAACCTGGCCTAAAGGCAGAAGGGTTTAATTAAGCCCAGTAACTCAGGAGGCCGACACAAGAGGGTAGAGAATTCAGGACCTGCCTGGTCTAGCATGAGTTCAGGGTTAGCCCGAGAGACACTGTCTCAAATTTAAACAACAGGGCTCAGGGAGTGCAGAGCTTGCCCCACAAGCATGCGGTCAGAGTTAGCAGAGAATTCACACTTTAAAAAGCTGGGTCTGATACACGTGCTTGTAGCCCGGAACGGCCTTGCTGGCCGGTCAGCCTTAGCCTCGTTGCTGATTTCCAAGCCAGAGAGAGACCTTATGTCAAAATATGAGTGGACACCACCGGAGAGAGAGATTAAAGATTCTAATTAACTCAAGAGGGGGTAAAGAGATGGCTCAGAGGCTAAGAGCCTTGGCTGCTCTTGCAGAAGGCTCAGGCTCAGTCCTTGGCACAGTGGTGCCTGAAACTCCAGTTCCGGAGGGATCCACACCTCTAGCTGCCACAGGCACCTGTACACATCTAAAAAATTAAATTTTAATTAATGCGTGAAACTAAAATTAGCAAAACCAAGAAGTGTACAGGAACGGCGGTAGGTGTTTTGGTCAGGAAGCCCCACAAAGCATCCTGCTGATGCATTTTATAAAGGGAAAAATGAAGTAATTTGTGTACTAAAGTAGGATAACCAGTTCAAAAATAAGAAGAAGAAACAGCAGAAACTGAACAGATAAGAACACTGTGGAAGGTTGTGGACACGTGGCTGTATTTGCTGAGGTTAGAAGGTTTTTCTAAATATATAATGTTCACCACAAAGGCTCAAGTTTTGTTCTTGCTGTTAAAGCAATAGATAAGATTTCTTAACATGTCGGCTTCCCCCTTTCCTTTTTAATATTTAATATTTCCTTTAAAATATTCATACATCGGTTTTATGATCAGACTACTTCCCCAGGGCAGCATGGGGAGTAATAGTGTATTGTGGAGACCTTTATGTTAAATGTGTAGCAGTTGGGCTAGAAAACAGGGACTCCCTGCTTTACCTGCTAAGGTTTTGTCCACAGGAAGAAACTGTGTCCTCTGTAAAAGAGCTCCAATGTAAAATGGCCCAACAATGCCTTTGCCTCTTTTTGTTTTCTTTGCGTTTGCCTTTAAAATGCTGGTGTCACCTTGGATAAAGAAGGGGCTGCCGTTTACTGTGACCTCTGGCTTGATCTTGCATAAGGGTTTTAAACCTTTGACATTTTACTGAAGTTCCCCAGATCAAATCACACGTACGCCTGTCTGGTGCTCTCAGAGGCCAGAGGAAGGAGTTCGAGCCCCTGGAACCGCAGTTACAGACATGTAACTATGACTCTTGACATGCGTCACAGATGAGCTGAAAGTCAAATCCAGGTCCTCAGGAAGAGCAGCCATGCCCTATGCTGCCGAGCCATCTCTCCAGTCCCCAAATAGTTTTCTGGACCATAAGTTAATTAATTTGCAGGTTTTCCAGGTGGATCCTTGGACCATAGCTCAAGAAGGAAATTCTCTTTACAAAAGTAGAGATACTCAATTAATTGGCCTAGTTAGTTTTATTAGATTACGTGGGACACCTTGTTGAAAAGCAAGCAGTGCTATAACTTTTCAGTTTCTTTGGTAGCTGCGTGCTACTGGTGTGCCTCAGAAATTGTGTAACAGTCATAAAAAATCATCAGTCATCATCCTGTTGTCTCTAAGCGTTTTTTGCAAAGAGTCGGGCGCTGTGGCCTGTATTCCTAGTTAATCAGAAGGATGAGTGCACTTTTGGTCAACACAGGCGGTGAGCACGAGACCCACCGCATGGAAGTCATCCGTGGTAAACATTCCCAATGTGCCAAGTGCCTCAGTATTTTAGCTCTCAGGAAGCCTTTGGCCGTGGCCGTTTTAAGTCTTGTCACCTACAGTCGTTTAGGGTGGTACTTTGTGAAGCCACTGTCAGTTTGGCATTCAAGGACATCCATGGAAAAGACTTTCAAGGGCAGGAAATCTGTGACTGTAAGATTGTTCACTGGACTGGGTAGGAATTCTCTGTCTATGAAGGCCCCGGTGGCTCGTAAGCATCGAGCTGATGTTTAACCCGGCAGCAAGCACAGTAAGAATTAAGTACCAAGGAAATGACTTGGCAGATTCTCGTGCTAAGTAGGCAGTGGTGAAATTATTAAGCTATGTAGTTTGAATGAGCTCCGTAAGGCTGATTCAAGTCTAATTACCTACCACAATCTATTTAATGAACAGTTTTGGCATGTGAAGTGGAGAAGCAAAGCCGGTGTTTAAGGGGATGGAAACCCATTGCCAAGCATGGGCCCAGGGGGAGCTTGGCTGCCTGCCTGGGGCTCTGAGTCTTTAAAGCCTGTGGGGGGTTGGGGGGAGCTCTGCTCTCCAAGACTCATCGTGGAGGAGCTGAAGTGACTCAAAACATAACCAAGTATCTGGGGATGGATATGAAAAAAGGCTTCCAACCAATGTTCGGCTTTTCGAACCCTTAATTTTGGTCCACACAATAAAGGTCTTAAGTAATATGTTCCTAGAGGCTGCATGCCTTAAATCCTTGTGGGTGGATATATTCACAATACACACACACACACACACTTACACACACACACACTTACACACACACACACATATATTAGTATATCATGTATTATAGTTATATATAAAGTTTATATATAAAACTATAAGCATATATATACTAGTATATATATGTATATGCATATATATATATAATTGAATTCTCATAACTGGTATGATAGTGCAGGCCTAGACTCTTAGCACATGGGAGATAAAAGGAGGAGGATCAAAAATTCAGTGTCATTCTTGGCTACATACTGAGCTAGCCTGGGCTACAAGGTCCAGGAGATCTGACACTCTCTTCTAGATTCCACAGGCTAGTGCACACACAGTGCACATAAGCACTACAGGCACACAGATAATAAAAAGGATGCAGAACAGGATCGCAAAATGTTTGCCACCAGGTTTTGTTTAGATCTGTAAGCTACGGACTTTTGCTCAAACTCTTCTACTCCCAAGGTCTCAACTCCTGGGTCAGTGCAGGACTTTTCTGTTGCCTTCGATCTCTTACGCCGTCGGATCTTACAGTTGGGCATCACTATTCCCTGCCTTTCGAGCGGGTTTCCTTGAAATCTCCTAAACCTTCCAATAATCAGAGGCCAAAGCAATCAATGAGAAAAATTAGCCCCTGTCCTGAAGTGGCAAGGATAAGTTAGTCTCCAGGGAAGAAGTTTCTAGCAATGCACCTGGGTGTCTGGACTCTGTGGTCGTGGGGTGCTGGTTACATGACATACGAGGTGAACACTTAAATCGGGGAAGAGATGACTCTTACAGCCAATCAGATGCCTCAGAGGTTCAGAGGAGGGAGAAGCCACCTTTAAGGATGGGTGAGAACGTTCGAATTTCACAATCAATAGAACGCATTTAGTGCTACAGACTTCCTCCATGTTGGGGCTAGGGCGTGGCGATAAAGAAACTAGGAGGTCTGCCTAACTCTTTCCCCTTGCTTTTACGGGTCACAAAGTGTGTCTCTAATTGAATAGATGCCTGAGGGGCTGGGGTAAGATGGGCGAGGGCCAGGTTTGCAACCCCAGCACCCCCACCATGATCTTTCTGTTCCTCTAGACATGCTCTTGCATACATTAAGGAAGTTTCCCAGAGGAAAGGGCCACGTGACACATTCGGTTGTTCTGCAAGTATCTGGCGTGGTGGATGCCAAGCCTGTTGTATCAAGGGTTTCGAGCAGTAATATTTAAGTTCATATGGCTCCTGTCACAAGACTAACTGGAAAAAAAAATATGGAGACCTCTGAGTCCCCAGTACAGAGCAGCAAGGAGCTAACTGGATTCATGAGAGCGGCTACCTAGCTGCCTCACCTTTGGCCCACTCTCTGCCCACTCTGCTACCCTGCCTCTCTCATGCTGGTGAACTGTGTGCTGTTGTCGGCGCCCTCCTACAGCTCCCAGGGCTTCACGATGAATCTGGGGGTGAAGGAGCCGTGGAAGCCGCCCCAGCATAGTTTAAAGTTTGTGCAAAAAGAGTAAGAAAAGTTTTTTCCCGGTCCCCAGCTCCGAAAAAAAGAAAAAAAAAAAAAAAAGAAAAAGAAAAAAGAAAAGTTTTTTCCACAAATGTTCTTCAAGCATTCAAGTCTAAAGTGAAGACAAGTTACAGCCACTGTGACAGTCTGACTCTGTGGCGGGACACAGAGAAACCTCAGCCCTGTGCTAATGACCCGACTCGTGCGCTTTTGCTATGCAAGTTAAAGGAATCTGGACCCGGCTCATACAAGAGAGATTTCCGAAGCCATTTCTCAGCAGGAAAGGGCGCTTGCTAAGACGGACAACCTGAATTCAGTCCCTTGGACCTACACAGTTGGAAGGAGCGAATGGACTCTCTCCAGTTGTCCCCCGACTGCCACGTGATCACCATGTTGTGAACACACACACACACTACATTGAAAAACTGGATTATAAAAAACTAGCAGATCAGATATATTTACAGGGGATTTCCTTGTAGGATATGTGGGACTCAGATCCTGTCTCTTAGAACCAATGGATTACAGCTTATCAGTGCAGCATCCTTAAACCTTCGCTCCAGCATGTGCAGGGCACAGCATGGAGGCAAGGTACTGTGGGAGGCTCTTTGCCCACTGTTACCTTTCCACGACTGCTTAGTTCCTACACAGAGTGCAGTTCACCAGACAGTGCTTTGACGAACTGTGGAGAGTCTAGGAACACTTAGGGGTTTAAAACCGTAAGCACAGTGAGAGAGGCAGACGCTGAAGCCAGAACCAAGAGAGGGGAGTTCAAACGGAAATAACAACTACACTGCCACTTTAACAATGTATTTTCAAGGTGCAGGGGACAGTGGCTGCAGATCCTGGCACCCTCTCCCGTTTTTTTGTCTCTCTAGTACTAAGAGGAGCCCTACAAAAATAGACTGAAGAGGGGAAACAGGTTAGGCAAAAATCACCCGTGCTCTTGACAGTGACTCTCCATGATTAGAACAGTGCCTCTATGTTAGCTGATGAAACAGAAGCCCCAGCGACGCACTAACTAAAGCCCTCAAGGTCACAGAACATGCAGGCAGCGAAGGCGAGAGTCCAGCTGGGAAGGGCAGGTCCCGGGCAGGAGGCTCGAGCCCCAGCCTGGGAGGGGCGCAGCCTCAGCTCTCACCAGCCCCAGGAAGGCGGCGTACAGGACCGCGGTGGAGAACCAGCGCAGCATGCTCCTGGCCCGGCCACTCCGCCGGGAGGCCACTGTGACCGGCTCGCTCTCCGCCGGGGTCGGCGCATGGTGGAGCTTCTGTGCCGCAGCCGCGGGCCGGGCGCTCCCGGTCTTCAGGTCCAGCTCCAGCTTGGCGGCTGAGGAGAGCTACTAGGACCGATGCACCCTCTGGGGCTCCGCGCTCCGGCTCCCCCAGGCTCCCAGGTCCCTCCTGCCTGCCCCCAGGGAACGTCCTGACCCAAGGCGTCCGGCGGCTGGACTTCGACCCTGGCCCCAGCAGGCCACTGACTAAGTTCACTCTCCATCTTGCAGAATCGCGTGGTTCCCGTGACAGAGTCAGGCCTCTGGCCAACCTGGAGTCAAACCGGAAGTCATGATGGTTGCTTTGGAAACCGATCTCAGCCTAGCAACAGCATCTATAATGTGTGCTGTTAACGCTGGAGGGAAGAAGCCAGCGCTAGCTGCGAGGTGGTCTTTACACGCCCCACCCCTGCCCTCCTTCCACACCAGAGCTTTCCAGGTCTGTTATTCAACTTTCAGGAATAGACTCCTGGAGCCGCGTCGATCCTCGCCGTGCTGCGTTCCCACCTTAGCCCCTATGTCCAGGGAGGATCCAAGCACAGAAGAGACTGTTCACCCCAAGACCAGTCAGCCATCACTGGCCTAGTCAACAGCCAGATAGCTCAAGACACATGTGTGGCTTCAAATTTGTGGCTTCAAAAGCAAGGCAGCTCAAGTTTTCACACATGCTTGGAGCCTGACAATGGCATGATTGCTGGGGAAAGTCATGCCGGGCGTCAGCTTTGTTCTGATTGCGACACTCAAGCCAACAATGTAACTTTACCATCTATCTGAAACATATTCTTTCTCCTGAAAACCTCCTCGCTTTCTATATCACCGACTACTTGTACCGAGAAAAACATTCCTTCCTAAGATGTTTGGTCAAGAGGCAAGCTGGAAGAATTTTTTGTTTTGTTTATTCCTATAAATTATCCACTTGGAGAAAACTTTCTGTCAAATTTATTAATAAATTTTAACTACAGAACAAGTCGTTTTTAACGGTTTTAAAAATGGCTAACATTTTGTAATCTGTGATGTCACTCAACCTAATAGATATTTACATTCCAGAATATGGTAACCACTCAGGTCACTGAGGAAATCAGGAAAATAAAAAATATGACAAACTGTTACCAGCCTGTAAAAGAAACAAGTATTTCCTCGTGATGGGATGGAATGAGAGCCACACACAACTGTGTGAATGCACAGCTTGGGCTGAGCCCACAGACTTTCTTTCTCTGTTCTATCTATCCCTAGGTCTAGGCCTGGAAATTTTTCTCCTATGTACAATTTAATCTAGACCTAGAATGTTTCAGATTTACTGCTGCATATGCTTTCTAGTTTTTTCTGAACTCTGGCTGGCTGGTTCAACTCAGCTGTTCTGGTTCAAACTCCTCTCCAAGCTGACTGATTCAATCTGGCTTCTCTCGGCTTCTCACTGAATTGCTCCGCTTGGCTTCTAACTCTAGCAATTTGTTCTAATCTTCTGGCTCCTTATTCTCTGCTTTCAACTGCCTCTGCTGACCTGCACTGCACAAACGGAACAAAACTCACGAATGAACTCAACGGCACTGCAGGAACTGAACCGACTGAGTTCACCCACTTTACTTCCTTCACTTTTCCAGCTTTGTCCATCTTCCCAGCTTACCTCAGAAGCATCTCTCACCAGTTCCCAACTCTCCATTCTCTGTCTCAGTCTTCGTTCTCCACAAACCTCGATTAGTCTATTACAACAACTCTTCTAGTCGATTTCTAAAGGGTGCCTTAACTTTTTCCCAATGGACGTCTATAGAACATCAAGGTGATGACTGATAGGGAGACCTTTGAAGTTGCCCAGATTAGTGCCCTGTACCAAATCCCAGGATTTGGGAGACTGAGGCGAAAGAATAATGAGTTAGAGGACAGTGCTGGCTACATAAGAAAACTATCCCAAAAAGCAAAAGCAAAAGCTAGATTCTGGCATTGTGGTGAGAGTAGCCTGAGATTTATTTTAGTTGAAGTGATATACGCCCATTGATTTTTCTTTGGCCGCCTCCCAGGTACTGGGTGAGCACTTGGTGTGATTTGATCATTGACTACAGGGACTGTGCTCAAGTAGAACTGAGACCAACATAAACGAAGAGCCGCCAGGAGAGAAGGATGTGACCCACCCCACGTAGGAGGGTTTTAGAATGTTCTAGAGAAGGTCATGTTTCATACGGGTTTTTGGAGGGTACGTTGACCACAACAGTGAACAAGAGTATGCCGAGAGAAAGCGACTGTTAGCACAAATTACAGAGAAACGTAAGGATGCTGTTTGCAGGCGGGGCTGTGCCAGGTGACAGGAAACAGAGCTGCTCCCTTCAGAGAACTTACAGGTGATAGGGAAGGCTGGTCTGAAACGATTACACAGGTACATGGCTTGGTAACTTCACTACACTAAAGAGAAATACAGGAGCTCTGGTCTAAGGGCAGCTACTCTGATTCAGGTCTTGAGGAAGGTGTCTTTGAGAAAACTTTGAGTGAAAGAAAAGGCGTATAAAACAGAAAGTCCGAGGACATGGCAGAGGTTGACCAAGTACACACTGTAAGAGCTTTGAATGCCACACTAAGAATGCTGGCATTAAGAAACATGCTCCTGCTTGTGTACTGAGGTCCAATGCAGGCGAACTGTTTTTATAGGAATATGATGTTCCACAGTAACTCATCTTTCATGCCTCAAACCAAGCTCACCTCATCTTCCGGAAACCACCTCCCCCTCCTGTGGTGGGTACCACATGCTGTCCCCACCCTGAGGCTTCCTTCTGTCCACCTTCTCTATGGATGACTAAGCCCTGCCCACTTTATTTCCATAGCTATTTCTAAATCTGCCTTCTTCATCAAAAGGCATACTAAATGTAAAGCCCTAATAGAGTTTTAGGAACTATTGTGGGATTGGGTAACATGCAATTCTGTAAGTTTACGGTCCTGAGAACCAGCAGCAGTGGCAATACCCTCTGGCCTACAAACAGCTTGTAGGGAGGCACTGGGGTTTTCATTTCATAATCTTATAGCGTCTGGGAGCATCGTCTTTTGCTCACACAGGAAGTCTCCTTTCAGCTGCTGTTGTGTTTCCATTATCAGGCACCAGCTTCTGGAGGGCTCTCGTTCACCACGCCGGGTGTCTTCTGTGCCTTCCCCAACCGTGCAACTGTCAAGAGTTCTTGTGCACAGTGTGAACTGTTCTGTCTGTGCCTGTCTTTCCGATGTTTTTCTAAGTCAATGAAGCACTCTGGCATTATCAATGTATCCCCTAGGAACTGAAAGTTTTCTGAAAATGGAGAACAGGATCGAGGCAGGCCCGCCACCCACCATTCCAGTTGCTCTCGGGAGCATGGAGATACAAAGAGAAACGATAGCAAGGCCCACTACAACATGGTGAGATTGCATTGCTTGTACCAATGTCTCCTCAGAAAATTAACGTTTGGATGCAATAATACTTATATATGCTAGGAATAAGTATATATATGTATATAATACTTATATACTCTATAATAATTATAGAAGAGAGATCATAAATTTAGGGGGCCTGAGGGTGGGCATGGGAAGGGTCAGAGGGGGGAGGGTTAGAAATGATGTAACTATAGTGACATCATGTAAGGACTAATGCTAGTTACAGCAGCGTGAACTAGGGCTCTATGTTAGAAAACCCTCTACAGCACACAGGAATTCTCCACAATCCATCTTGCCTCTTCAGTCTTGGTGCTTGCCACAGGACTCCCGCGCACTTCCCCAACCCCAACAAGGTTGATGGGGCTGGGGTTCTCTATGGTTCTGACCAGCACAGGTCCAAAGGACAGCATGTCTATGCTTCCACTGCTGTGCCCACATAGGACCCCTGAGTTTGGCAGCCTTCTGGCGGGAACTATGGCTACCTGCTGCCACTGGCTACACGGCAGCCGAGGGGACCCTGGATGCAGAAACAATTTCTACCGCTGGGACGTACTTAGTGTCTTCACTGAACAACTCTACCATTTTTATCTGCATTGAACGTTTGCATCAGCTTTGAACATTCCCGTGTTTCACAAGCACTGCATTTGGCTACGGGTTTCTTTTCTTTAGAGACTCCAGATCCTCACAAATCTTGCCTCATTTTTCCTTTTTGGTGACTTGGTCCCTTCACCTGCTTTTTCCTTTTCCCATTTCTTTTACTTCTTATCACTTTGCGAACTCAATTTACACACCAATATAAGCCATCCAAATCTGTTAGCGCCTCTCCCACAAAGACCAGATTTCACCATGTGACCAAGCCCAGGGACAGATCCTAGGTCTCTGCTGAGCCAACTGCTTTCTTAACTCCCCTGTAGGCCATCTCATCTGCAGCAAAATAAGCATGGACTGCTGCTTATGCGTGCCCACCGCTCCCCAGAACTCCTGGTATTAGAAAGGAATATAATATCGTCAGCGTTGTACAAAGAAACACACAAATAAAGAGGAAGAAAAGAAAGGCATAGATTAAACTGGTGTGTTCTTTTAGTCCCGCCTTTGAGTCATTAATCTGGGAAACACAAGGCTGGGGGCAGTCAAGGGAGATGTCAGTTAGGAACAAGGACGGCAGAGAATGAAGGGGTTCAATGCAGAGCTATGCGGTCCAGCGTGTGGCACGTGTTTGTAATCCTAGTACTCTGCAGGCTTAGGCAGGAGCCCACACGAGCCTCAAAGGAGTGAGTCAAACACCAGGCCCTAATGCAATCCCACCTCTCAGAAGATGAAAGGAGGGCTGCAGTGGCCAGAAGCCAGAAGAACCAGCAGGTTTGGTGTTCCAGAAACCTACCTAGCCCAGAGGCAAAGAACTGATCCACAAGGCCTCATGCTACTGGGGCTGGCTGCAGCCAGTGGTGAAGCGCTGGCTTAGCATGGGCAAGACCCTGGCATACTCCTCAAGGCTTAAGGCTTTTAACTCTTAGACCACATAGAGACATTCCCTCCCCTGAGGAATGGCAATATCCAAACACACTAGAAAGATGCACAGCATAAAACACCCTTTACTTTTCTTCAAGACAGACTGTTCAGTTCAGTAATTCCCCTGCCCCAGAAATACAGTCACAAGATCTTACAGGAGTTTGCTAAAAATTTTATTGCATTTACTGAGAATATCACGTTACCCCACAGTAAAAATGACTATATTCTCCAAAGTACAAACCACTCTTCATTAAAAAGGTCTTGGTTATCTATATTAAATATATAAATCACATTTTAAAAAATCAATTATAAATTATATTATTTTAAAAGAAAACAGGATTTCTCAAAACTAGGAAAATACCTACGTTGGTCAAACCCGGCATGACCTTTTCACACAGTCAGCTATATACAGTTATGGGGTAAGCTGGCAACTTCCGTGGGAGAGAAGGGGGAGGGGAGAGCAGGAGGGGGAGGGGGAAAGAAGGGGGAGGGAGGCAATGAGTAGACAAGAATGCCAGATGTCAAGAGATATTTACACGCCCAAGCTTTTTCTTGATCCTGCAAAGTTCAATCTGTTGTAGCTATAGTTCAGTGAGAATGACTGGTGGGAGAAGCCAACACAAGGAAGGGTGCGGTGCGGTGCGGTGCGGTGCGGTGCGGTGCGGTGCGGTGCGGTGCGGTGGGGTGTGATGCGGCTCGGCGCCCCTGTAATCTTCCGTCATTTGACGCTCTCATTAACCGCTCACGAGAACCTGCTGTTGGAGGAACTGGACATTATAGTCAGCGAGGCCCCAGCACGCATGGCTCAGTTAACAGAAAACCCATCATCCTCAGCGGCGAGCACACGTCTTTCTAGAAAGTCAACAGCGGCTGTGGTGCTCACTCTGATTCTCATGAGAATAAGAATTTTCTCCTCCTCATAAAATAGTGTGTGAAGGGAAGCAGGGTTAACCTAAGCCCCAGGACCTCCAGGTATCTGGGTCCTGCTTACAGAAGCATGCAGACTGGGAGGGACCTGGGACCTGCATGCACTTCCTGGGGGCATCATTTGGCTTTTGGGGGAGGGGAATCTGACGCTGTGACAGCACGGTGCTGAGAGCACCTGACAGGAGATGGACACTGTCACTCGCAGCAGCTTTAGGCTGTGTTAAATCTAAAAGATGAAAATCTAAAAATTTAAGACCAATGAATGACTCCAAAAACGGACTGAAAGACAAACAGCTCAAATGTTCAAAATGTCTCCTTAAATCCACTTCAAAGCTACTATACGCACTTTTTGCTGTTGTTCTTGAGGTGAGCCTGGGGCTTTGACCCTGTCAGGAGAGCACCCTACGGCATGCCACATCCTTAACCCGTGAGTAGTTTTAAACGCCCCACTCTGCGCTAGATACACTGAGAGAGGACTTTTCCTTTAAAGCTATTCTGTTGGGAGGTCATGTTCACCACAAAGGCTGGACTTGGAAATAAAACTTAAATCGTTAAGTGTCTGCAAAAATCAGATACTTCCATGTATTTGAACTCAGTAATAACTTCACAGGCAAAATTTCTCAGACGTACAGAATACACATGTGGTTTTGTTGGTGTTACATTTTCCCATTGTGTTACATGTATTTAAAAAAAAAACATCTTTGGGGGCTGGAGGGTAGCTCAACAGCTATAGGGCCCTACAAGGACCAGCGTTCTGTCCCCTGGGTGGCTCGAGCCCCTGTACCTCCAGCACGGGTGGTGGGTGCGAAGCCCCCTCCTGGCCTCTGCAAACGCTGCATGCCTGTGGTGCACACATCCATACACACAGCAATAAATCTTTCGTAACTCAAAAGAAAATGTTCTGAAAGGGATATGAAGTTTAATAGCAACCTTGATCCGATTTTTAAAGGCACCTGAATTGTGTGGGGTCAAAATATTATTATACTGCTAAAATAACAAGTCCTGGGTTCTTATTGCCGTGCAGACTCCATTATGAAAATCACCTTCACCTAGTAGGGAAGACCTCGGTAGAAATGCTTGTGTTCACACAGATCTAAACACTTATCAGTTAAGAGCTCTTACAGCAACTAAGTGTGGTGGCATACGCCTTACCCCAGCTCAAGGCAGCGGCAAACAGCTATCTTGAGCAAGAGGCCAGCCTGGTCTACACAGTGATTTCTAGGCTAGCCAGGCCTACATAGGGAGATCCTGTCTCCAAGTGGGGAAAAGGCATTCACTACTCTACCAGAGGACTGGAGTTCAGATCCTAGCACCCACGTCAAACATGCCTCTGTGGGAACCTCCTCAAATACATAAGCAAAATAAACCTTGAAAAATAACTTAAAGTTGTCCATAGTTACTGACATGCAGACAAACGTTCCACACTGTAGAACAATCATCTTTCCCAGGCTCCCAGTGGTTTCTCAGACTTAACATGGTTTCTGGACATTACTTTATGCTGGGAGTCCCTATGATGTACAAGCTGCTTCCTGACTCTGAGGTCGAAGCAGTCTTCTCCCAGAACTCACTGACACTGAAGGGTACTATAATTAGATTTATTTTAAAACATCAAAAATGAGGTTGGGGATTTCTGGGTTATCACCCATGCTGCTGTTAGACTTGGTGAAAGCATTGTGTAGAACAAAACTCATTGTCGTGTTCCCTGTTCTTGGGAAGCAGCACCTCTCTCCCGTGTTAACCCCTGCCCCTGTAACTCAGCACACAGGGACACAGAGGCCAGGAATTATAGTGCACAGCATTAATCCCACAGTGGGGAGGAAGAGTCAGAGGCAGGTGATCTCTGTGAGAGAGGCCAGCCTGATCTACAAAATGAGTTCTAGGACAGCCCAGGCTACATAGGGACCCTGTCTCAAAAGCAAATAAAAGAAACAGGCAACAATAACAGAAGCCACCTAAAGAGAAGAGACAGGAAGGCTGTAAGCTCCGGGCTAGCCTGCTCTACACACAGTTCTCCAGAGTGCCACAGCTTAATTAGAACAGGCCCTAAGATTGCTCTGTAGCCACCGCCCCCCAATAATAAACCTCACTTTAATGTCTTCTAATGGCGGGTTTGTTTACCTTAGTTGTATGTTTTTAATTAACTTTTAAATATTTGTGTGTGTGTGTGTGTGTGTGTGTGTGTGTGTGTGCGTGTTTCATGTGCACGCAGGAGCTCAGAGGAGGGTACTGGGATCTCCTGGAACTGGAGTTACGGGCAGTTGAGAGGCACCATGTGACTGCCGCTCTCTAAGGGCTGTAAAGGCTCTTACTGCGGAGCTGACCCTCGGTGCCTTAGCTTTTGAAGGCACTAACAAGGATGAAGCATCTCAGGCAGCCGAGGTGAAATCATTGGTGAAAGGTGTGACGGTGACTACGCCACCATGCTCAAATTGTTCTCTCCATGCTCCATGGAAGAGGACCCTTTAATTCCAGTGCCCAGGAGGCCGAGGCTGGCACATCTTTGTGAGCTCCAGGTCTGTCAGGGCTACTTAGTAAACCTTATCTAAAACAATAAAGAAAAGAACAAGAAAGGCCAATATGGTTAAAATATTTTCCCTCCTGAAAGAGAACTTATTGCAAACAAATTGCCAATGCCCTTGGTCAATTTAACAGAGAAAAGCAACCATCAGCAGTAGTTGAAGGTGGGTGTGGTGTATTCTCCTGTGAGAATCTCAGGTTCCAACTCCTTGCTGGGCCACACAGCAAGCCTGTTTCAAAACACCTAAAAGAACTTTGTGAGTTTGAGGCTAGCCTGGGCTACACAGCGAGATCCATGCCAGCTTGGGTTTTCAAAATCAAAATTATTGCCACACGCAGCAGCCTAGCCCTGCATCCCAACACAGGTCTGAAGCAACAGAATAGAGCTGAAAGGTCAGTCGGATCTACTCAGACTCCACCTCACAATAAATAAATATAAATAAATTATAAGTATTCAAACCCATTAAAATAACTTGTACGCTTAACATTTAGGCTGTGAGCTCTCGCAAGACCATAGGTAAGAGAGCTGTAATTAAGAGAAAAAGCTTCCAGCCTTCAACTCCTAGTCCCTCTTCCCTCCAGCCCTCTACCCTGCCTCCCGACAAGAACAGTGCGGATTCTCTTCTCTCCAGATGGAGAGAGGGAGGGTGGCCTTTTGAAAGCCACAGAAAGGGAATGCTGAGTAGTGAGATTACAGAATTAAGTTTCATCTTGCAGATAACTTAGAAACTGAAGGATCCTGGAAGTGCTTGGGAAAAGATAACATTCTTTTTACAGGAACAAACAAGCTACCCTCAACTCTGACTAATACTCATGTAGGCTAATGATTTAAGTATACTTTGTATTTTTACCTTTAAAGTCTAACATATAATTTCTAAGATATAAGAGTGTGTTCCTGTTTTGATAAATATGGGTCACAGCCCAACTTTGGTTTGATTTTAGGTCCTCAAAGCTAATAGCTTGCTTTCTACAGTCGGGACATAAATGGGGGAGAAGGGAAGGAATTAGTAAGGAGCTAACACACATAAATACCACGTTAATTTTCCAGTCACAGAAGAGGGGCATACTCGATATCGTGCGGAAAGACTGTGTCACCTGTTACAATGGAGTCCGTGTCAGTGTGTGTGAGTGAACCCCCACGGCAGGCAGCCGGGAAAGCACCACCCCCAGGCTCCTAGCACATCACAAGACTACATACAAATGTAAAGTTTTGCTACAAATTCTTGGAAAATTTAGGAATTAGCTTTTTATAAATATATTTAACATTTTAAAATCATTAGTTGCAGAGTCAGATAAGCAATTACTTGTATCAGACGTTCTTCTGATGGACAGAACAGTTCTGCAGCGGCACCGCCGGTCTGCATCCACTCCACCAGCTGACAACATGCTCAACAAAGCACACGGACACAGTGCTAACAAACCCGGAAGTCGGAAACTCCGTTAGAACTGCCAGGCTACCTTTTATACATTCTACTCCGCTTTATTGTTTATACAAAATCAGAAATGTGGGGTGTTTCTGGCGACTGGAGTAAAACACACTACAGACCAAAGGGAAGAGAGGTTCGTGGAAGAAACACCTGATTGCTGCCTATGGGAGGGACCTTTCTATCGCCCATATCATGGTGGTAGCATTAGCATCTGCTCCCGGGAGGCCCCCTGACACGGCAGCATGTAGGAACCTCCTAATTTCATAGCTTAAATCATTGAACAGACTCGAGGCTTAGGTTGGCCTCTTATCATGTAGGATCCAGGCTTAGATTTTGAAAAAAGTTCCAAAATGATGTAGAAAGTAACACACTGGAACAAAAGACACCAACGGAAAAGCAAAATGCTTCCAGTGTGGACCAAACTGCAGCCCACCCAGCGCAGCAAACACACACTGCAGCCCACCCAGCGCAGCAAACACACACTGCAGCCCGCAGCACCCGAGGCTGCCCGGGCTGCCCCTTACTGATAGCTTTGAATGCTCAAGTTTGAGTTCCAAACATGCTTGCCTGTAACGACAGTCTCTTCCCCCCCGATTCCTGGAAATATCAAAAGCTATTTGGGGAGAGAAAATGGTTCTTGTAGTAATAAAGGTTTCATGTCCCATGTGCTATTCCAAGGATGATTTAAAAAAATAAGAAATCTGCAATTCATATAAAAGGAAAACTGGCTTAAAATTCAAAAGCAAATCCAGTCAGGTGGAGGTATATATGGCATTAAATAATTGAGTCGGATTCCTTTTTGAAGATTCCGGATGAGCTTGACAGGAGAGAGCTCTGGTTCGCCAGCATTTTCTCCATCTTCTCCCCTCCGGTGTTTTTACTGATCTCTCTCTGCTTCTTGCTATGAATCCACGGGATTAAGCAGAGCACAGCACCTCCAATGAACGGAGGGACCCCAGCGAGGTAGAAGGCCAAATCGTAGGAGCCCAGTTTGTCATGGAGCAGCCCTGGAAGAGGACACAGCAGCTGTCACAACGAGGGAACAAGTCTGGCTCCCAGATCAGTCACACTGATGGCAGGCTCGGAAAACGGACTTGAAGTGCAAACATTTTCTGACATGTGGAAGGGGAAAAAGATCTCTGATTTTAAGTTTTACTGCAGAGCACAGGTCATACCAAAGCACTTGTGGAGAGCACTACAAGGAGGCTTTGGCATCCTCCAGCCTATCAGAGGCTAAGCCACTCTAAAGATGATGCAACGGCCTTGTCTCAGTTGAAGGTGGGTGGGGCACCCAGGTCAAAGTTCTCTCAACATCTGCCCCCAAGAGGATCTTACTCAAACTGTGATACAAAACACTAAAAGCTATAAATCTAAGAGCTGGGATAAAAAGAGACTCAACGTTTTTAATGTCTGGGTGTTTCGTCTGAATATATGTCTGTGTACCAAATGCCTACCTGGTATCCAGGAAGGCATCTGGAGTTAGGGGTAGGTGCCCACCATGTGGGTTCTAAGTAAAGCATCCTTTGGAAAAGCGGCCAGTGCTTTTAACTACTGAGCAATCTCGCTAGCCCAAAAGAGAGGTTTTGGAATATATCTGAGAAGGATACTGAGACCTTCCCATCCTTGGGAAGAATTATAACAATGTGTGTCTGGCCGGGCCAGGCAGCATATGACTTTAATCCCAGCAGAGACTGAAGTTTGAAGCCAGCCTGGTCCACACAGCAAGTTGTAGGCTACATAGAGGCCCTGTCTCAAAATAAACAGAAAGCCCTGAAGTGTGTGCTTGCCATTTGATGGATTCTTAAGCTCTGCTTCTGAAAAGTATTAGTTTACTTCTAAACCTCCTGAGAAATCCAGGGCTCCAAGTTGTATATCTTCTTAGTGTTTGGGTTTTTACTGTGCACCTCAGGTTATCTAAAACATCCAGAGAGCATACTGAACTGAACGCCTGTCCTACTTCGCCAATGCCCAGCTAAGAATGCATCCAGTGGCTCGCCAATACGTGCACACATAAATGAAAGTACAGCTATCCCGAATCTAGATGTAAAACACAAGGATCTTTAAATATGCAATATTCCGGCCTTCAGAATCCGAGTGTCTCACATGCGACCAGCCTTGCACCTGTGGCTGCTAATAAACAGGCTTTCCTATAAATAACCACGCTGAGCCACTGAGGAAATGGGGGAGGGTAATTCTCCGGGCCAGTTGCTATGTGTTCTTCCTATTTCAGGAGTGTCCTGCTGCCCCCGCCCCTTACGCTGGGTCTGTAAGCCGTTACTATTCCTGCTGAAGCAACACTGTTCCCACTCTTTACTTGGAGACCTGAACTCTCCCAACCTGAGCTAAGTGCACAAGCTATACCTGAGAAGAGAGGAAGAAATAGAGGCTTCTCGTACAGGGAGTATCACTCCAGATGGCAAACTCTATTCTGGATCAGCTCCAGACACAAGAAGGAGTTAAGGTGACTCTCACTGAGCTTCCCTGAGCCCCTTCTATCGGACGAGATAGCTGTATATAATTGAGACTTTATCCTAACTGTATGAACACTCATCTAATTCACACTGGTACCCAAGTAAGGATCACTCGGTCATCTAGGCGACCTGTAAAGCTAGCACTCGCTTAACATGAAGTCAGCTATTGAGGTACAGTGGCACGGAGTAAACTCGCAATGCTCATGAGCAGCATGGCTACGCCCGCGTCCGTCACGCTAAAAGCGACAGAACTCCATCCCTATTGAGTGCCCCTTCTCCAGTCTCTGGCAACCACCACCCTGGTTTCTGTCTCTGTGGAGATGCCGGGCAGCTCACACAGGTGGAACCATGCGGCACCTGACCGCTTCATGTCTGTGATGCTGGCCCGCCTGGCGGTGGCATCAGTGTCCCTCTCTATCACTTTGATGGCTGAACAGTATCTACCCCTCTCCATTGCATGGTAGACTTTGGGATTTACTCTTTGGCTAGGGACGGACTGGAGTCAATCTTATTATATTATATACAGTCCCAGCTCTCCTGGGACTCACTGTGTAGGCCAGGCTGGCCTTGAACTTGCAGTTCTCCTGAACACTGAGAATATAGATCTGTACCACTGCATTATTTCTATATTTATGTTTTGATAGACAATATAGTTCTCTCCACTACATGTGATTCTCTTCAACCATTTTACAATGGGTATGCTTATGTATGTACAAGTAGTAAATGCTTGGAAGTCTATCAGAATCTTCATTTTCATGTTTCCATTTGTCTAACATACATGCGAACAGAACTGTGAAGAAGTAGGGGCTAATTGCATGGCGTACTGGAAGAGTATGTATTTGGTATACCCCATGCCCAAGTCCAATACTCAGCATGCCCCAACAGGGAGTGTTTGCTGGGAGTGTAGCTCGGTGGCACGTCCTTGCTTAGGATGTGCAAGGGCCTGGGCTTAACACACCACACACACACAAACAGACACACACACACACATACACCACACACATGCACATACACATACACATACATACACACATACACACACATATACACACACACCACATACACACATACAGACACACATTCACACACATATATCCCCACACACACATACATACACAGAGACCCCCCACATACACATACATACAGAACCCCCCACAGACCCCCCATGCACACACACACACCCCACACATACACACACACACACATACACAAACACACACACACATTTGTAGAATGCTCCCCAACAAATGTTTCCAATGTACTGTCAACAGATAGTCTTATTAAAAGAGGAGCCAGAAGATGGTGGTGCACCCCTTTTAGTCCTGGCACTCAAGAGGCAGAGGCAGGCGGATCTCTGAGTTTGAGGCCGGCCTGATCTATAGAGTGAGGTCTAGAACAGCAGGGGTCATACAGAGAAACTCTGTCTTGAAAAATCATCAAACAAGCAACAATGACAACAGCAATATCAAAAACTCCCAACAGGAAACAAGCAGAGCGAGATAAAGAAAGCTCAGAGTACTGTCGATAACGTATCTCACAAGCAAACGGGGTTTAGGATGCAGAGTGGACAGGTAGGAGAATTGTCATATTTACCTGCAACAGGAGGACCGACAGTCATGGGGATGGACATGAATCCAAGGAGAAACCCAATGGCCTGGGAAGCATCCTGAGGACCAACTAATTCAAAGGCAATGGGCGCCATGATGGAGATGAAGCACCCGTCGAAGAGACCCATGATGAGGCAGAGGGCAATGAGGGCTCCGAAGACGCTGCACAGGGGAATCATCATGGACGTCAGGCCGATGAAGAAGAAGGAGAGGACCTAGGACAGACGACGTCACATTAACGCTGCTTTCAGGAATCCCTCTTCCTCTTGCTAACACGGGATCAACTTCCCCGAGGTCCTCTTACATTTCCTTACCATTTTCACTAGGGAACAAGAACGTAACCATTTTATGTGGTGATTTTCCTTCCCAGCCTGTGCATTCTTTAGTCAGAATACTTTATATACACATAAAGACTAAAAATGTATATATATGTATGTATGTATACATATATATGAACAAATCTTTGGATTAGATATTATAAAGTTTAGAGAGATCATGCACCTGGGCCAATTCTGTTAGCCTCATTTATTCTTCGAGCACTTGATTATTTTTTTAACCCATGAAACCCATTACACTTTATGGGTAAATACTGCACTTTATACCTGGGCACTTTAGCATTAAGGGTTAGAGTATTTCAGGGTTAGGGTAGTTAATGCAATCAAACGCCTGGTTTTGCCTGACATCTGGTAAGCATTAATGCTATATAGAGGTTTACACAATGAACAAGTCAATTCTTCCTCTTGGGTTCTGGAGAGAAGGACATTTAATAAAAAGGGTACAAATGAAGTATTTTAGATGGTGCCATAGTCATGTAAAGTATAAGAGAACAGACCATCTCTAACTTCTGAGGAAATAACGAAAGCGGGTAAGTGGCTGGCCTGGTGGTTATGCTCAGAACTCCAGGAAATGGAGAATCCACAGCTTAGGGCTAGCCTGAGGTTATACTGAGAGCCTACCTCAGACAGAAAACAACAAGCCAGCGAGAGCTAATCACGCGTGGGTTCTTGTCATCAGGGTTGAGAACCTGAGTTCCAGGCCCAAGACCCCATGGGGAAGGGAAAGAAACGATTCCTGAAAGTTGTCTTCAGTCTTGGAAAATCCCAAATGGATGGTCAGAAGAAAGCTGTGCACACACTACTGTTTACCAAGGCCGTTCTCTGACCTCGCTCCAGGGGTCACTTGGCTGTGAGTACAACGCTGTCCTTGTCTCACTTGCAAAGATGGCGGTGCTCGGAAACCTTAACACACCCAAGGCACATAGACAGAGCAGGCCTAGTCCACATGCACAGCAGCTCAGAGTGGACAGGATGGTCCTGTCAGGTGCCCTCCAGTGACAGCAGGGCAGCAAAGCAGAGATGAGAGAGACAGGCCATGGACATCACTGCACTGTCTCTTCTGATTTCCGTGCTACTGGCATGCTTAGAGGATACAACTGTCCTGATTTGCTTCTCTATCACTGTGAGAAACACCAAGAGCAAAGCAGCCCAAGGGAGGAAAGGGTTCATTTGGCTTTCACTCCAGGTATGAGGTGCACGCAGAGCTCAAAGAGTCACAGAAAACCAAGAGGTGCTACCTGCCTGTTTTACAACGATCAGAGCTGGGAAGCTGCAGGAGTCTGCTATGTGACTGAGTCTCCCTCAAACTCTGCAAATAGATGTGTGTGCACACATAGATAGATACAGTCTTTGGACCAGATGTGATAGTTTACAGAGATCATGCACCTGGGCCAACAGCTGATGGGAAGACAAGAACAGGGTTTCTCGAGACCAGGAGTTTTAAACTTCAGTCTCAAGCCAACTGGTATACCACCACGTTGCCTTTCTTCACGCTCTCGTCCCTCTCTGCAGACTGGTATTCTAAAAATGGCTTCGTTTTCACTAAACTACTCTTGAAATTGTTTTTACGGAGTGAGAGCCTTGTTTCCTATATGAAGGGAAACCAAGCAGAAACTCCCGTGGGAAGCGGAAGCAGGCACTAAAGCTGATGGCTGAACGTGTGGTGCTTCCTGGCTTACTCCCCTCTGTCAGCTCAAGCCCGCCTCGCTTGCCTAGGAATGGCTTCTCACAGTGGGCTGAGCCTTCCTATGTCAATCATTAGCCAGAACACGCCCCACAGACAGGCCCACAGCTAATCTGATGGATGGAAGCGATTCCTCAACTGCCTCCCCTCTTCCCAGGGCACTCCAGTTTGTGTCAAGTGGACAGATCCTATCGGCACAGCAGGCTTGGTGGTGCACATCAGGGAAGCTACTCACACTCTAAGGGTTCTAGGGATGCGTGGTCTGAGAAAGCGTGGGATTCACAACTGGCAGTTTTCAGGCTCCAGGGATAGCTCGGTTGGTAAAACTCCATAAAAACACGAGTTTAGACGCTCTGCAGCCACATAAAAAGAACAGGCATGTTGGCCGGTGGTGTGTGCTGAGAGACTGGACACGGGCTCTCTGGGGCTAGCTGTGTCAGAAACACGGACAGTTCCTGAAGAACCATAACTGACACCCTTTGGAATGGCAGCTTTCACCAGCTGTGGCACACCTTGTCCGTTGACATAGCACTGAGAAACACTTGAAAACAGTCACAATCTGCGTCACCTTTCTGACCCCATCGTGGCATGAAGCTGGGTAGTTCACTGTGTAGCCTTGACATTACCACAACTGTATATTTAAAGTACAGTGGGGACCAAAGGGGAGAGAATAGATATTCTGGCCTCAAACACACAACCTTCGAGCCTTTACCTCCAAAGGGCTGAGATTATAGTGTGTACCACCAAACAGCTTCATACTCACTTTCTGAAAGAATAAAATCTCCCATTCTCCCACTTTTAAAAAACTGAAACATCTTTTTTCTCTGTCCCAACATCAGTGAAAGCATAGGTGTGGCTTCCCAGTAGTGGGCAAGATAGATAAGCGAGAAAGGTCGTCTGAGTTGTAGTCTCCATTACTGAGAAAAAACACCATGGCCCAGAGCAAGCTTTGGGAGGAGAGGGTTTACGTCAGCTTACCGCTCCTCACCACAGTCCATCATCAAAGAAAGCAGAATGCTGCTTCCTGGCTTGCTCCCTGTTGATTGCTCAGTCTGCTTTCTTGTACGTCCAGGACCACCTGCCCACAAGTGGCACTGCCCACAGTGAGATGGACCCTTCCACATCATTAATCAAGAAAATGCCCATCCAATGTGCCTATAGGCCGATCTACAGAAGCATGGGAATTCCTGTCTGATGTGCCTATAGGCTGATCTATAGGGGCATGAGAATTCCCATCTCATGTATCCATAGGCTGATCTACAGGGGCATGAGAATTCCCATCTCATGTACCTAAAGGCCAATCTACAGGGGCATGAGAATTCCCATCCGATGTACCTATAGGCCGATCTACAGAAGCATGGGAATTCCCGTCTGATGTGCCTTTGGCTGATCTACAGAGGCATGAGAATTCCCATCTCATGTACCTATAGGCTGATCTACAGGGGCATGAGAATTCCCGTCTGATGTGCCTATAGGCTGATCTAAAGAGGCATGAGAATTCTTTTCCCCATGACTAGCTTGTATCAGGTTGACTTAAAACCAACCAACACAACCAGGCTCTGGCTCTCTGTGATCCTGAACAAGCAAAAGACATTCTGATGCTTGAGACAAAAAGCCTAAATATAACCAAAATGTCAAAAGGTAGCAAGTAGCCAAGGAGTTAAAATAACTCCTTGCTATTTTTATCCAAAAGCTAACCAGGTTCTGTTGCCATTGATGCCTCTGCTATATTAAGATGTCCAAGAAGTGACACCAGAAACCAATGGTACACACTGGACTTCCCAGCCCCCAGAACAGAGAGCTAAAGAAACACCTTGTCTCTCCTTAAGAAGCAGCAAGGATTGGGAGACACAAATCCTACCATTCCTAGTTATAGATAAACTTTTTTTCTGTCTGCAACTGTGAAAGGAACATGACATTCTTAGAAACATTTTCAATCCAACGAACTCCAGGAAATCTAAACTATCCTAGTTAATTGTTTTTGTCTTGCTTGGCTTGGATGAAATAGATCATGTCATGTACCCAGGCTGGTCTTGAACTCATAATCTCCTGAGTGCTAGGGATTATAGGTGTGAACTATCAGGCCTAGTTCATTCAATGCCCTTCACTGGTAAAACCATGAACCAAACTTCCAGCCACCTCATCACAATAGACACACACACACACACACACACACACACACACACACACACACACACTCACCACAATTACAATAGACATTCACCCACGCCTCATTTCTCTCCCGATTTTTTCAGGACTAATTCCTGTCAGGAAGGGCAGCTCTGGAGTTTAAACAGCACACAGGCAGCTAATGAGCACTGGGAACCTGACAGTCTCATACAGTATTTGACACACTCAGTTTTACTAATAATGTTTTCATGGGAGAATTAATAATGAAGTCCAGGCTCTTTAATTTGGGTGCTTTCCCCAATTTCTCTACTTTTTTGTCTTTTAAAATTTTTTGGTTTTGATCAGCTTTTTTTGCTTGATTTTTAAGGTTCACATCTGGAGCATTTTTTAATCTTTACCGAACTGCAAGTCCCTTTTTCACGCTACCCTATATTAACTAACTTTCTCAGTTATTTGACCAAGATTGATTAGTGTCGTTGCTCCTTTGAGATTGGTGTAGCAATATATCCCAGGCTGTCCTCACACTTGGAATGCCTTTGCCCCAGCATTTTGAGTACAGGAATACAGACATGTACTACCGTTCCTTCTGTAAGACTCACTGACTTGGAACTGAGAGATGGCTCAGTGGGTAGAGCACTGGCTGCACTCCCAAAGGACCTGGGTTCTAGCCCCGGGACTCACATGGCAACTCACAACCGTCCTAACTCCAGTTTCAGGGAATCTGGTGCTGTCTCAGGCCTCTGCAGGCACCAGGCATGTTTGTACTGCATGGGTTTACATGGAGAGAAAATATACATATAAAACGAAAAAGGATAAGATTTATTAGTTTAATTAAATAAATTTGTTATTTTCCCTTGAGAATTGAACTCCTTAAGGTCAGTCATACAGACAGCCCATTCCTTGAGCGCTTCAGAACAATGCCTAGTTTCTTTTACTTTATTTGTATTGAGGGAAAGTTCTCAGGAAGGAGCTGACTCCCCATCCCCCACCAAATATTCAAGGCCAATTAACTTATTAAAATTTCAACCATGTTGGAGAGTTTAGAATGTTACAAGTCCAGAAACAAATTACCTTGGGCCACTGTTAGCCCTTTGGTAGCCATGACCTGCCTTCTTCTATATGTGAGCGAATAATATCTTTGTGACTGTTGGGTAAAATGCTCTTCAGTGAACCCATACCACCAACCAAATGGCCACAAATGCCGTCAGGTGGTGCCTGAGGCCTAGAGCTTTAATCTACCTGCCTCATGTTTCTAACGCATCTGAAAAGTAGCATGCTTCAAGAACGTTCTGCTACTATACACACCTCACCAAACGTCCCCACTTTGGAGCACAGAACCTGGAGTGACCTAATCTATGTTCTGGGACCACAGTTGCTCATGTTTGCCTGCAGAATAAACACCTACTCTTTTTGAGGTGAGAGCTGTGCTTTGCATCGGCAGTAACTACGGTGATAAGGAAAACGCTCGTTCCCAGTAGAGTTTATGTCTAAGCTGGTCAGAACGTAAATATTTGCCCTTTTTGCAGCGATCCCTGGGCCACAGGAAGCATGTGTCAAGGTTTGATAAATTGTCCACACACATCAGTACTTCCTTATCATTTCCAAATAAATATCAGATATACAGATCAAATATTGATCTGTCAATCCCGGAACCCAGTTTGGAAGATAATAGTTTCTCATTACACAAGCACAGCGTTGTGGGAGACAACACTGGCCTATCCTACGCAGACACTGGACTCCGGCGGAAGCTAAGCTCCTTATGAGCAAACACAAGGCATCCTCAGAGGCAGACTCACAACTGGACAAAGTTAGGTTCATATGCTGCTCTTAAAATGCTTCGTCAACATAACGTTTCCAGAGCTTTACAGGAGGCTGTAAGCCAGGCTGTGACCAAGGGAGAGAGCAGCTAAGTCCTGTTCATCCTACACTAACCAGACGGAATAGAGGCCATGTGACCAAATGACTGGAACCTTCTGGAGCATACAGGGCCTTGGTGCTGTTGACGTGTTTCACACAGAGGAAGAGAGTGAGGGGACATGTCTGATTTTCTCCAGGTCACATTCAGAGCAGGGCCAGCCTCAGTGAGGCTGCAGGGCCTCTGAGTCAGTCTGGGGAAAGGTAAGTACTCAGATTCCATTAGATATTGGGTAAACCCCATGCCTTCATGTAAATGTTCGTGATAAGGAAAGTGAAAAGCGGAGTTTAACAGCACTGACCGGCTCGACCTTTTTCAAAGGAAGAGAAAGTTACACATGAAGACAGGCATGAACTCCCTTCAGCCCCACCCACCCACCCTCAGTCTATTCTGCACTCAATGAGGCCCAGGGCATTTGGGTCCAGACACATGGACAGGATGTCCATTTGAGGGACTCGGAGTTTGACAAATACCTTGGTAGGCAGGCAGATAGGTGAGGGACCACATGTAGGTAATAAAGGTGGTGAATTTCCAAGATGGCTGGCTTCCTCCTCACCCTCAAGACAAGTTTAAGGCAGAGCAGGACGTTTGTGTAACAATTGTGGGCCAGTTAGCCAACAACCCTAGATTATTGCAAACTGTACCAACATTCTACAAAGTAAAACCTGATCTTGGGTCTGAAGACAGATCTCCACCCCTTCCCAGCATCCCTCCTTCTTCCAGGCCAGTCTCCCCTAGCTTTTCCCAGCTCTGACCCTGTTCTAGGGACCCAGGGACCTTCCTGTCCTGTGTGTGCCTCTCCACCTAGGCTAATGTGCTCTTAGGAGCACAGGAAATATTCAGTATTATTTTTGCAGAATGAAAGTCTGCAGTGCAGCAGATGTCCAGTAGAGGGCACCTTGACATTAGCAAACAGAACTAGCTGGTCAGCGAAATGCTGGATAAGTATATCTACAATGCAGTGTTATAAAGGGAGGGATGATGATCATAAAATAAATTAATACTGCCACAGTATTTGAGACAGAGTCTTAGTCTGAAGCCCAGGCTGGCCCTGTGTCTGTGGCAATCCCGCCTCATAAGTATTGGCTTACAGGTAGGTGTGAGCTACCTTGCCCGTGTGTACAGGGTTTAGGGGATTGCAATGGCACAGAACATGTGGAGGTCAGAGGACAAGTTGGGAGAGAGCACGGTTCTTTCCTTCTACCTTCCCCTGAATCCTGGGCATCGATCTCAGGTCATCAGGCTGGAGGCCCACAGCTTTACTCATGGAGCTGCTTCAAAGCCCCCTTCCCTTTTGAGTCTCTCTACATAGCTGGCTGTCCTAGAACTTACAATGTAGACCAGGCCGGCCTTGAACTTGGGGATCTGCCTCCCTCTGCCTCCCAAGCACTGGGACTTACTTGAGGCCTGCATCTCTACGCCCACTTGGCCCCACATTTTATAAAAGAGCATATAGACCAACGAGGCCTTGGTTTTACTCCCAGCACTGATGGGAGGAAGCGGACATCAGCCACTGTCTCCACTTCCTTCCAGCTGCATAACAGGCACTGGCCCGAGACTGCCTGCTTGGACCCCACGGCAAGGCAGACTCCGTTCCTAAGAGTTCGTATCTGTAAGTGGAAGCAGAGAACTAAGCCTCCTTGAAGGGCGAGGCCTGGAGATGGTGCATGTGGAACACTCAGCTCAGGAGAAGAGTTAGTGACGTAACCACCCACACATTATAGCGGACTCAGGGGAGTGACTTTATCTGGAGTGGCCGCCCACTCTACAGTTTCCTGTTCCCAGGTCTCAGCTCTCATGAGCCTGCCACACTACTTCCCACGATTAACCCTTGACTCGCTTTCCAGCTCTCCTTTACCGTCCTTGGACGCAGTCCCCTTACCCCCACTTTGTCATCTGGTGGTCACCTCTTACTTCAATCACTTCACTAGTTCCTGATGTGGATGGTCACTGGTGTTCCTAGAAGCACTCTATTCCCAGATGTTTCTTACCAACCTGGTCACCTCCTTTCAGTTCCCTTGCAGCCCAAGAATGCTCACGTCCCACCAGACTTTTACCTGAGCATTTAACTTGGCTGTTCATAGGTTCCATGCACAAATGTGGTAAAACAAATAGTTTGTCTCTTTGGATATACTGAACTGCTAATCTCATGGGATAATGAGACCATCTCTACCATTAGCCAAGCAACAGATCTCAGGTGTACAGAGCATAAATGGCTTCATTGGGCACCCCTTCTCTGTTCCTTTGACTTACTGCTTGATCCCAATGACTTTCCCTTGGTTTTTTCCTATCTAGACCCCATCAGCAGTTTCCCCTTCACATCTGTGCAGTCTGTCACTGCCTCTAAATACTGCTATAACCCACCCGGCTTATGTGTATTATTAGACCAACACTTGTATCTTAGGTTAGACCGTTTTCACTACCCCTGAAAGAAACCATCAACTTCCCCAAACCCCAACTACCATGTGTTTATCTTAATGATCTGCCTTGTCTAGACATTTTAGATCAACAGAACCATTCAACATGTGGCCTTCTGTAACTGTCAACCCCTGCCCCATTCTCCACTGAATTCTTTCCTTCCCAATCACCAGGCTGGTCTTCATAGAGCACTGCTCATGTCAGCACTGCCTTACACTCTGCAGTGGCTTGAGGGAGATGACAAAGAACATTCAGCCCCTTTCACTTTTGTCTGTTCTGTTGAGTTTTTTGAAGTGGGGTCTTGCTGTGTAGTCCCAGCTGGCTTGGAACTTGCTATGTAGAGCAGGCTGGCCTTGAACTTATGTTGATCTTCTTGCCTATACCCCCCGCCCCCATGCTAGGATGAATCACTGTGTGGAAGGTCATCAACTTTCATGCCCATACATGTCTTCCTAACCTGGCCTCCCTCCAGCTATACCCCCTCCTACCCCTCCTTTATGCCTTTCAAGCATCCAGCTTCCCAGGCACACATATATATGGACCCTGTGTTCTCCCTACTTAGGACATTCTTTTCTTCTTTCCTTATCTCTGACTCTCTCCACCTAGCCACCTACTCACTTATAGAAAGCCACTTTTCCGTGATGCTGGGGAACAAGCCAGGGCCATGTGCATGCAAGGTAAGCTTCATTGCTAAGTTACATCCTGGCTCTTTAAGTAGCTCTTGTGTCTTTATAATCTTTAGACTCTCACTAGTGATTCAGACTTTTCCCAGGGAGCTGTTATCTCACTGAGTGGCAATACTGTACTATCACATCCCCCAGGACCTTTGACTAGTAAGCAAGGATCACAGAATGTGCTGAGCTGGGCAGCATCTAGCAAGCTGCAGAGTTCTGCTAAGAAAGACTCACTTCAACTGCAAGCGGATAATAACCTTGGAATTAGTATCTGGTTAAGCACACTCCATAACACCTAGCAGGCAATCTTTGCCCTCGGGAATCTGCAGGCTGGTGACACTGGCAGGCTCTTAAATGTAGCACTTAGGAAGAGCAGGCAGATCTCTGAGTTCAAGGCCAGCCTGGTCTATAGTTCAAAGGAAAACCAGTGCTACACAGAGAAACTCTGTCTCGACCAACAAAAAGAGAAACAAGGAAAGAATACCTGTCTGCAGAAGTTCTATTCTAGAAGTACCTACCATATTTACAGCATACATGCATATGGGTACAGCTAGTGCAAGTGCACCACTAGGAGCCAGGAACAGAGTGTGCTGCAGAAGGAGAGCCCAGAGAGGACCTGCAGGTAAACCTCCATCTATATCTATAGGGGGGGAGAGCCCAGAGAGGACCTGCAGGTAAACCTCCATCTATAGGGGGGGAGAGCCCAGAGAGGACCTGCAGGTAAACTCCATCCATAGGGGAGGAGAGCCCAGAGAGGACTCAGGTAAACCTCCATCTATATCTATAGGGGGGGAGAGCCCAGAGAGGACCTGCAGGTAAACTCCATCTATATTTATAGGGGGGGGAGAGCCCAGAGAGGACCTGCAGATAAACTCCATCTATATCTATAGGGGGAGGAGAGCCCAGAGAGGACCTGCAGGTAAACTCCATCTATATCTATGGGGAGGAGGCCCAGAGGGACCTGCAGGTAAACCTCCATCCATGGGGAAGAGAGCCCAGGGAGGACCTGCAGGTAAACTCTATCTATAGGGGGAGGAGAGCCCAGAGAGGACCTGCAGGTAAACTCTATCTATGGGGAAGGAGAACCCAGAGGACCTGCAGGTGAAACCTCCATCCATGGGGAAGGAGAACCCAGGAGGACCTGCAGGTAAACTCCATCCATGGGGAGGAGAGCCCAGAGGGGACCTGCAGGTAAACTCCATCTATGGGGAGGAGGCCCAGAGAGGACCTGCAGGTAAACTCCATCTATGGGGGAGGGCCCAGAGGGGACCTGCGGGTAAACTCCATCTATGGGGAGGAGGAGAGGACCTGCAGGTAAACTCCATCTATAGGGGAGGAGAACCCAGAGAGGACCTGCAGGTAAACGCCATCTATAGGGGGAGGGAAGCCCAGGAGGGACCTGCAGGTAAACTCCATCCATGGGGAGGAGAGCCCAGAGAGGGCCTGCAGGTAAACCTCCATCTATAGAGAAGGAGAGCCCAGAGAGGACCTGCAGGTAAACTCCATCCAGAGGGGAGGAGAACCCAGAGAGGACCTGCAGGTAAACTCCATCTATAGGGGAGGAGAGCCCAGAGAGGACCTGCAGGTAAACTCCATCCATAGGGGAGGAGAGCCCAGAGAGGACCTGCAGGTAAACTCCATCCATAGGGGAAGGAGAACCCAGAGAGGACCTGCAGGTAAACTCCATCCAGAGGGGAGGAGAACCCAGAGAGGACCTGCAGGTAAACTCCATCTATAGGGGAGGAGAGCCCAGAGAGGACCTGCAGGTAAACTCCATCTATAGGGGAGGAGAGCCCAGAGAGGACCTGCAGGTAAACTCCATCCATAGGGGAGGAGAGCCCAGAGAGGACCTGCAGGTAAACTCCATCTATAGGGGAGGAGAGCCCAGAGAGGACCTGCAGGTAAACCTCCATCCATAGGGGAGGAGAGCCCAGAGAGGACCTGCAGGTAAACTCCATCCATAGGGGAGGAGAGCCCAGAGAGGACCTGCAGGTAAACTCCATCTATAGGGGAGGAGAGCCCAGAGAGGACCTGCAGGTAAACTCCATCTATAGGGGAGGAGAACCCAGAGAGGACCTGCAGGTAAACTCCATCTATAGGGGAGGAGAGCCCAGAGAGGACCTGCAGGTAAACTCCATCCATAGAGAGACCTGCAGGTAAACTCCATCCATAGGGGAGGAGAGCCCAGAGAGGACCTGCAGGTAAACTCCATCTATAGGGGAGGAGAGCCCAGAGAGGACCTGCAGGTAAACCTCCATCCATAGGGGAGGAGAGCCCAGAGAGGACCTGCAGGTAAACTCCATCTATATCTATGGGGAGGAGGCCCAGAGAGGACCTGCAGGTAAACTGTAGCTATAGGGGAAGGAGAAGCCAGAGAGGACCTGAAGGTAAACCTCCATACATGGGGGAAGGAGAACCTAGAGGGGGCCCGCGGAGTAACCTCCATTCAGGGGGAGGAGAGCCCAGAGAGGACCTGCAGGTAAACTCCATCTATAGGGGAGGAGAGCCCAGAGAGGACCTGCAGGTAAACTCCATCTATAGGGGAGGAGAGCCCAGAGAGGACCTGCAGGTAAACTCCATCTATAGGGGAAGAGAGCCCAGAAAGTACCTGCAGGTAGACCTTTTTCACACCAGGCAAATAGTCTGCAATGCGGCCGAAGAGAAGCCGTCCAACCCCTGAAGTGACGCCAATGCACATGAAGAGCACCTCCTTGTTGTTCACATCTTTAAACCTTTCCTTTACATGGTTCATCTGTAGGTCAAGAAAAAGGGAGCTACGCTGAATATGGTGGGGCAACTTCACAAGATTGAAACATGCACCATTAAACATCAAATGTGGTTTGTCTCCCTCTATAATGTTACTCCAACCCCCTTTCAAAACTGAAATACTTAAAAGCGTCTCCTGTGATAATTCTGTGATCTAGAAAAACATATCAAGAAAATCTATCATGATTTAGCCCGTATAAAAGGAATGAGTTTTCTGAGTGTGGTGGCACACGCTGTAATCAGCCCTTGGCAGACTAGGGCAGAATTAAGAACGCAAGGCCACCCCCGGCTGCACAGCACAATCCCGGGCAGCTTGCATCATGTAACAAGACCTTGCCTCAGAAGACCAAAATTTCAAACGATGAGTTATTACTACAATTATTATTTTAGTAAACAGATCAGCACACACTAACGACAAGCCAGCGCTCAAAGGGGACTAGAGACCTGCAAGGTTACTTGCCCCTGGAAGATGGCTAAAGGTCATCTTTGGAGTTTTATTTCTTCTGGGAACCAGAACAAAACTGACGCCTTTGCAATATGTTCTATCAGAGCCTCCTACATGGAGGTGTAAGTTCCGTGTGGCGTGCCAGTAGATACAGACACACAAACAATTTGTAGTGGTCAAGTCTCTTGGACTGCCAGATCCAAGCACTGGTCCTCGCTCAGCAAGCTTCCTGGCTGAGTTATGCTTTAGGGTCTCAGTTGGTCTACAATATGGAAATGGCAACAGTATCTATTTCAAGGGTGGTTATAGGACCAAGTGAGACAAATGCGTACTTAAGAGTTAGGACGACTGAAGCACCTACTGAGCGTGTGTGAAACCCTAGGCTTGGCCAACACTAACGCCACCTGGAACGAGTGGCTACATACAGTTAATGAGCAGATGTTAATTTTGACCATCCTTTTTACACAGAGTCTTTTAGATTATTGGCTGTGCTGGAATAGAAGATGGGGGTAGAATAAAGGATCTTTCTCTCCTCATAAAGGCTGGTAAAATAGTGTCTATGGAGACCTCTGAGCCATGGATAGCCATTTTGTTTGACTTTCCCATATTGACTCAAGCATTCATTGCCCCTTATATGGTAGGCATCCCCTGGAGTCCTAAGAGACGTAAGCAAATTTCCTACCAAGCTCAATGGCCCAAGTAACTAATGTGGCAGTGGGGAAGTGGTAGCTCTCATTTCTCATTAAAAATTGGTAATTGGGGCTGGAGAGATGGTTCAGCAGTTAAGAGCACTGGGCACTCTTTCAGAGAACCTGGGTTAAATTTCCAGCACCCACATGGCGGCTCACAGCTGTGTCTAACTCTAGTCCGGGGTGACTGACACCCCCTTCTGACCCCTATAGGCATGTACAGAGCACACAGACATACATGCAGGCAAAACACACACACGCACACGCACACGCACACACACACACATATGCACACACGCACATATAATTAAAATTTTGAATTAAGAAGTAAGAATTGATAAGTTTTAAACTTCTCTGTTTTTTTGTTTTTTTTTTTTTTTGGTTATTTTTTTTGGAGCTGGGGACCGAACGCAGGGCCTTGGGCTTCCTAGGCAAGTGCTCTACCAATGAGCTAAATCCCCAACCCCAACTTCTCTGTTTTATACTGCTGCAGAATTGTCTTCCTAAATAGGACTTTAATCTCACCATTTCTGTCCTTGGAAGCTGCTTGTTACAGTCTACGTTCTATATTCCCGTCTGCTGGTCAAAGCTCTTCATGATCTGCCACTGGTCTATGTGTGCTCGTTAACCCCTGACCCTTGGCTTGAATGTCTACTGAGCTTGTGAGGAATGAAGCAGATGTATGTAGAGAAAGGCAGACTTCCAGGAGTTGTTACCACCTACATCATGGGTTCTTCCTCCCACACTTCTTTTATTTAAAAAAAAAAATTAAAATTTGGAAGAAATATAAAATCTGGGTCTTGTATAGAAATGCTAGCACCCGGCTTTAATCTAGAAGACGGTGAGATCCAATGCTACCTAAGCCAAACAGGAGCTGGCTGCAAACGGCATGAGGCCAACTTTGATCTCAGCCTTAATCAGCCAGCTCAGCAGGAAAGGGCTGTGACAATGTCTGCCCCACTTACTTCTCAGTTCCCTCCTGTCCTCTGTGCCCTGGGGCTTTGTGACTCCTTGCTATTGGTAACGCTATCCTTGGCACCTCCAGTTTCTAATGTGTTTCTGCACGGCCTAGCTAAATTCTCTGGGCACTCCCATGTAAAACTAGGATTGCCTATCTGCCTGTCTGAGAGACACCTCAAGGTCAGCACAGCTCATATGGAGTTCACCGACCCCTTACAAGTTGTTCTCTTGTATTTTGGCTAACAATATTATCAGCTCATGGATAGCAGTAAAAACCCAATAAAAAAGAAATCTTACATTACTCCAGCTCCTCTCTTCAGATCAGAGTGCCACCAAATGGTAATGGTCTTCTGGCTAAGTGACTCACACATGCTGCCTTTGGTCTGTGTTCCCGGTGTTCAGGTTCATGTCCCCTCCTTACCTGGACACTCTAGCAACCTTCTAACATACTTCCTGCTTGAGCACCATTCTCAAAGTTCCTAAACTCACCATTGAAAGCTCACTTCTCGGCTGACTTTCCCCTCGGGGTTTATAGCCTTTAGAATAAAGTGCGAACGCCTCATTTGACAATGGCCTCTACTTTGCTACTGCATCTCCCGCCAACCGCCCCGTTAAGACACACCGTCCTTTCACTAGAGGGGGCAATGCGCACTAACAACGGACAAGTCTAAGCTGGGATACGCTGGATACAAACGAGCCGAGAACCACAAGTCACTGGGATGGGGAGACATACAAACAGCCTAACACTGAGTGCCTGTTAAGACAAGACTTCAGCTGTACGATCAAGTAAAACATTAAAATGTCTAAATTTTATTTTTCACTTTTTCTTTACTGTAGCTAACTTAAACTTTTCTTTTTCTTTCTTTTTTAAGATTTATTTACTTATTTTATATAAGTACACTGTAGCTGTCATCACACACACCAGAAGTAGGCATCAGATCTCATTACAGATGGTTGTGAGCCACCATGTGGTTGCTGGGATTTGAACTCAGGACCTCTGGAAGTGCCGTCAGTGCTCTTAACCACTGAGCCATCTCTCCAACCCTAAACTTTACTAATTTAAATTACACAGAGCCTTGAATTGCATTATTGAAGAATTCCCTTGTCGTTGCAAGCACATGACAACCAGTGCTTCAGGAATCAGGAAGTTGCAAAGCTAAACAAGGCTCTCATTCTGGAGGGAAACAGCCCAGTGTGAGACAGATGTACTATGACGGGGTGCGTGTTCCCGAGGTTTATTAGGAAAAATTACAAAGTGGCACCCAGTGGATCTACACCTTCTCCACCACATGCCGAGGAGTGAAGCCAGAGACTCGGAATGCTGTGCTTACCTAACTACACTGCTAGCCTGCTCTTGTTAGAGTTTTCATAGAGGTAGGTTGCTTTAATACTTCTAAGACCAAATGTGTCAGTCATTCTCTTGATGACTCTAAGAATAGGAACCTAATACATTTCTATCACTCTTTGAGTATTTTACCTTCCCCCCAAATCTTTATAATCTTTGTAATCTTTATAAGAAATAGTAAGATATTTAAGATTCTTTTGAAAGAGGCTAGGTAATGTGACTGTGAATGTTAAGAGTATACAAAATACATTTGTGACCATTCACATGAAAGGTCATAATGAAACCCACTATTTTGTACAGTACACTAATAATTTTAATATCTTTATTTTATTTAACATATTATATTTTATTTATATATTATTTTATTTATAGCAAATTTAATAAATTACAATGTTGCCTTAATTAGAAACTTAGTTCTTTAAAGGACGCTACTACATCAAATTTGTGTCAGTATCACTTAAATAAAAAAGGACATCAACTTCTAAAACTTCTTCTCTATGTGCCCCTCCAAAGCTTCAAACTAAAAGTCTCGTTGGCTGTTAGGTGAGGGACTGTACGAATAGGTGATCCCACTCTGTGGGTGCCCGGTCTCTGTGTCCTTCCTCACTGAGGCATCGTCAGTACCAAGTAGGCTTGGCCTGAGCCTCTAGGACGGCTGCTGTCTGGCTTATGACTCTGCCTCTTCTCTCCCTCTGAATACAGAGAGCACGGCATAGGGCCAACGTGGTGGTTCCAGTAACTCATGTGGGCAGAGACAGGAAACTGCAGGACAAATACTTTCGAACTTACCTGACACACTGCTAACGAGAACAGAAAGCTTAGACTGAGCCCGGTGTTTATTATTATTATTACTATTATTATTATTTTGGGATCAGTTGTTTAAAGTTAACTTTACGGGAGGTAAGGAGTGTTCCATGGGAGGGCAGATTTAATTTGTAACAACGATAAGTAAATCATCCTTTTGAAAAGGGGTCTCACTGTGTGGGATAGGCTGGCTCAGCCAACTTTCCATGATGCTAGCTTGGCTTCGTGGGTTCTGGGGTGGGACTCAGTTCATCAGGCGTGGTGGCAAGCACACTCCCCTGCCATCCCCACCCTGGGCTTCGGCCTTAGACTATATCTGAATGCACGGTTGTTTCTATGGTAGAAGCACCTATCTGTAATTGAGGGCACCTATCTGTAATTGAGGTGTCGGGTTAAGCACGGGACTAAATACATCTGACAGCATCCTGAGCTCGTAAAACATTTCCCCATCATGCAAGTAACAACGTTTTTGCCGACCACAGAAGCTGTTTTCATTGCATGAAGCTTACTGTTTTGAAAGCCAAAGATAACCAAGAACTCACATCATAGAACATGTGCTCCTCTTATATCCATGAGCAAGAAGACCAAGCATTGCAGTTCACCCTTCCTCTAACCATCTTCCCCGTGACTAAACAGTGGGTCCTTGTTAGGATCAATGGTGTCTCTCTGATCCGACAATAGATCCCTTTTTTTCCAAGGCGCACCAGAATAGCCCCTCTGGCACCCCTCCCTTCACCTCTACCGCAGGGAAGTCACTGTACAAGACGCATGGGGACGGAGGGCATCTTCCACTGAGGAAACACAGCAGCATGTTCTGGCTCTCAGATCCTCGGGTATGAGGGAAAACTAAATGGAGAGCCTCTGTACAACCCCGCGGTGCTACTCGGAATCTAGTAGTTGCACATACCTGCAAACCACAAATTCCTTAGGTCAGAAAGGTCCAAACTCTCCTCACCTCTGTTGTTTGGCTATGAACAGACATCACTAGTTATCACTGCCCTCCTCATATTCACATGCATACTTGAGGCATAAGTGCTCTTTACCCCCAATATCCCATATGTTTATATAACAAGTCACACAAAGAACGTGACAGAAGAATGCTAGTGTATGTAAGTTAGGCTACCCATTGCTGAAGAATAAAGGATGAGATTACTGAAACCCTTCAGAACAGAAGAAAAAACCACCAACAAAGTGGACGGTGGACTTAAAGCAACAGGTGACTGGCTCACTATGAAGGGTTAACAAAGGCAGCATCTGTAGTTTGCATGGCTCAACTAAAACTGGGCTACTGGATGCTTGGAAATGTTTGGGTGATTCTGGAATTCAACCTGACTTTAACTCCCTACTTCCTGAAAGGGGTTGTGTTTCTCCTCACTGCTATGTGCACCAGAGGTCAGCAGCATGAGCCTGCTGCTTCTTGTGTGCATGGGATGGAGAGTAATTTCTAAAAATATACTCATCTTGCTGGGCATGGTGGCACACGCCTGTATCTAGTACTTGGGAGGGACAGAGGCAGGAGAATGCCACAACATCGAGGCCAGCTTCCTCTACTTAGCTTCCGGCCAGCTATGGTTATAGCTCTTGTATTGAAACCTAGAAGAAGGGGACTGCAGAGATGGCTTAGGGATTAAGAGGGCTGTTTGCTCTTGCAGAGGACCTGGGTTCAGTCCCTAGCACCCACACGGTGGCTCACAACCATCAGTAACTTCAGTCCCAGAGGAGTTTTTGGTGCCCTCCTCTGACCTCTGAGGCACCAGGTATACAAGTGGTGCATAGATGTCCGCGCGAGAAAAACATTCGTACACAGAAAATAAGTGAACAGATAAATAAACTTAAAAGTTAAAAAAAGGGGTGTGTGTCTCCATCTAAAATGTTAAAAACCTACCCCATAATTCTAAAAGACCATGCTGTTTAAATATATTTTCTTTTTAACTGACTGCGTCGTGGAGTGGAGGCATGGTTCTACTGTATGGTCCAAACTCTCCTCAGACTCAAATTCTTCTGCCTCCTGAGCTCTGGGAGCAGAGCCAACACTGTTTCTTTAACAGGCAAAATCAAAGAAAAGAGCTTGGCCCCTTTAAAAATCAAAACAAAACTTGTACCTTTGAAAAGGAGTAGAAACCCTGCTAAGAGTCGTTAATAGTTAATCTCAGAATTAGTTACAAAGCCAAACGTTAAGCTACCCTTTGGCTTCAAAGATGGATTGTCGGAAATCTGAATGGAACAGGCTTACTGTTTCTTTTTACAAACTTGCTTTCTCTGTCTTTGTTTTTTGTTTTTTAAAAAAGAAAATTTGGAGGTAAATTAAAAGGAGTTTGGCAACAGCACTACATACCAGCAAGCTAGCTCTGGGAAGTGGCTACAAAGGTGGGACACAGTTAGCTGCAGAAACGCGTTCTTATAAAATTAAGCCTTTTATACCAAAACACCGACCTAGAACTTTATGGACAGAATAAGAGAGCCAAGGATCTGGTATGCTACAAAGTGTCATTTTGGTCCATTACGTTGGACCTCTGTACTCCGAGATCGACAAGCGGATATGCTGAGAGGGGAGTCTGTCTCTGCTTGCTCCCACTTTAAGGACTAACCTCTTTGGGTTGCCCGGGAGCTGTTTTCAGATTCTGGGTAGCTACTGCTTCCTCAGCAGCTGACTGGGATGGACGCTGACCTTCGGCCTGCCAGGACTCCAGAAGGCGTCTCTGCTGATCTGTTTGTTTTTTAAACAACCACTCTTCCCATTTCATTAAAATGGGTTTCCATGGCATTGATAATGACACAGCACCATTAAGACAGGAAAAACAACCGGAAAAAAAAAAGCTTTCTGGAATAAAGATTACTTAATAGATTACTTAATGGGCAGAAAAGAAGAGGATTTTTTTTTTAAAGTCCAATTTTGAAAGCGTGTTCTAACTAAACATTTTTCTAACAGTATTTGCTATTTTCCCCTGCTAGTCTTAAAAAAAGTAATTTCCTGTGGGTAAAAAAGACTATTATGCATATGTGTGCTAATATACTTCTTTGATAGCATCACCTAGGTAATATCAAGATTTAGTAAAATTTAGAATTTCTGGTTGAATAATTAACTGAACCCAATTCTGATGTGGATGCTAGTTAAATGGCCTCTAGTTTTATTTGGAGGATAGCTAGACTACTTAGCACTTGAAATGCCTGAGGGTCCGTCTCCAGCACTGCAGGAAAACGATAACCTTGGATACAAATGGTCTTGAATTTTAGAACTTTAAAGAAGACTTTATCTTACAATAGAAAGTCGACTAGGGTTTTTTTTTTTTTTTTTTGGTTCTTTTTTTTTTGGAGCTGGGGACCCAACCCAGGGCGCCTTTGCGCTTCCTAGGCAAGCGCTCTACCACTGAGCTAAATCCCCAACCCCGACTAGGGTTTTTTATGAAGCTGATATTGTTTACTTTGTCGGTGTTTATGCCAAGTATTTTGAAAGTTACCGAACAGAAACAAACACTCTAGGCTGAGTACAGTGGCTCCCACGTGTGTAGCCCCTGCCCTCGGAGGCTCAAGCAGTGGGATATATGGAGCTGTGTGCCAGCATGAGCTATGCCGGCTATCTCAGAGGGAAACACCACCACTGCCATTGCTAGTTCCTTGTGAATAATGAAAGGTATTCAGGCTGTTATCTCTAGAGTGCCTTCCTCTCACCCAGCTGACTTTGAGTCTGAAGAGTTGCCACTTTGGATCCATTCTCAGCACATCGGATCCACACTCTAGGATTCGCAGTTCCTAGCTAGTGTACAGGAACACAATGGGTTGTGAATTCAGCGTTAATCTGTCACTATCAAGATGGCCCCAGGCTCAGCCACAGAGGACAGCCAGGCTGTAAGGAAGAGCAGTTGGAGAACACAAAACAGCTGCAAAGACTTCATAGACAGGGATCTGGTGCGAGCCAGGCTCGCTGGGGGGCTCACGTTTCCATATTCTCATTTATTAAGAGAGGGGAGGAGAGGGATATGCTCTTTCAATTTACTCTTATTACCTGGTGATAAAGTCTTCGACTGACTAAATAAACCAGCTGGTGTGATTATAGGACCTTTACCCAAGAGCGGATTCACACAAACTTGAAAAAAATAGTCCAGAGTGAACAGACGTAACAGGAGTCAGATGAGCTTAGAGTCTGGAGGCTAAGACAGACTTTATGCTAAACTTGGAGAGGAGGAAATCGGAGCTCATTACCAAGTCCGTAGGACTCAGGGCAGCAACGACCTCACTTATTTAATGATCCTGGCAATGACATCAATAAGCCAAGTTATCATACAAACCCTTCAAATTAGTTCTATCACCCCTTGAGTGGCAAAAGACTCATGAGCACTGTTAGTTATTAAAATATTACGTAGTTACGACTTTCCTGAATTAGAAGTTCATTCTTATTGAGTAAGCTGTTTTTTCTTTTGTCATTGGCTAAAGTTTGGTGTGATTTGGAGCGTCGCTATGTATCATCAAAGGCTGGCTTTGAATTTGTAGTCCTCCCCTCCTCCTCCTCCCCCCTCCTCCTCCTTCTCCTCCTCCTCCTCCTCCTCCTCCCCTCCTCCTCCTCCTCCTCTTCCTCCTCCAGTTTCCCAGGGGCTGAGACTACAGACACACACAACCCGCATTAGCTGCTTTCTAGGGATTTTTCCTTCAACTGGACCTCTCGCTCTTACCTTCCCACGACCCCTCCCTGCTCTAGACATTACTATTCTATGTCTCCCAAATATGATTTGACTACTGTGGGTACTTTATCTACACGGACAGCATTGGTCCTTTTGGGTCTGCCCTAGTTCACCAAGCGTGACGGCATCAAGTTTCACGTATGTTGTAGCATACAACCGAACAGCACCTTTCTTTCCTGCTTTCTTTTACTTTAATGCTAGAAGTTCAACTTTTTTACTTTATTTTTTTTAACTCATTTGATAGAGTGCCTGCCTGGCTTGCATGAGGCCTTGGGTTCCAATCCCAGCTCCTGTTATCCCAGTGTTAAGTGGCTAGTTAACAGACAGGAAGATTGGGAGCTCAAGGTCACCTTGTGCTACACAGCCCCAGATATACAAGACTCTGTGGTCAACAACACCAAGGGAAAACTCCAGCATGTGAAAGGTGGGTTACTCTGGAAGAGAAAGGGAAGCAGTGGGCTGGCACTCTGCCTGGGAACAGGATCCAGGACCGCTGTGAAGATGGAGGCGATGCAGAGCCTACACGGTGTCTCTGCAAGAGGGGACAAGGCATTATGTGATGCCTAGTCCTGGCCAATTCTAACCTCAGGGTCAGAGAAGGGCTGGGGCTGAAGAGTGGAGAAAGTAGGCCCGAGAGACACAGTTATGCTTCAGGAACCAACATCTAGCTGACAATTTCCTCCGAGGAAAAATTAGTAAGGACAAAGACAGGATTCGGGAAAAGCCTGAAGGCAGGAAGGAGCTTTATAAAGACGACCGAGTGCTCAGATGAACAGAGAAATGACCAAGCAGGCTGACGCCCTAGATTTATAATGAAGACATTATAATGAATCACATATCCGATCATTAATACATAACAGCATTTGGTTATTTCGGGGCCTGTGAGGTTTTCTTTTTTTAAGATTTTTGAAGGTTTTACTATGTGGCCTAGAACCCGTGGCACCCCACAGACACCTTAACCTCTTGAGCGCTGGAATGGCTGGTGTGTGCCAAGCCATCTGGCAATACGCCAGCATTTTAAATTGCACGGTTATATGCGTGGGCCCAGAGGAGCACAGACGTCTTAGCCTAGTTGCTGGGCCGTGGTTACCCTGGAAGCAGCTGGGGAAAGGTGCAAGGCCTAGGGGATGTATTCTACTTGAGCAAGACTGTATGTTTCTTATCATCCATGTATATATCGTCAAAAAGAAATGCATATTATGATTGTTGTTGTGTGTGCATTATATGTGTTTAGGTGCACATGCTACAGCATACATGTGGAAGTCATAGTACTTCTTGGAAGTCACTTCGCTCCGTCCACCCTTCTGTGTGGTTTAGGGATTGAACTCGGGTCGTAAGGTTTGTGTGGCAAGCACCTTTACTCTCTGAGCCATCTTGCTGACCCCATTTGTAAATCTTTAAAATGATCTAAATTTGGAACTAATCTAAATCCTACTAATTTCTTTCTCTATGAGATGAAGGTAAAATTTCTTATCACTTTGGGAGAGGGCATGGGTTACATATCAAAGAATGGGGAAAAACTACTGAAACAATAGGGCATTATTAAAATGTAAAGCCCTCCTAAGTAGAGATACTGATAGGCCTTGTATTTCAGCGATGCAAACAGCCTATATATAAGCTCTACCTGAAATCTATTAAAAAAAAAAATTCATGTCAAGCATGTGCTAGGCAGGGGTCTGCAGCAGCCAACAGTAGACTGACCTACTGATGTGGACACCCATTCTCCCCTCCCTGTTCCTTCTTCCCACTTCCTGATGTAGACAATACTTCTCCACAGAAGTCTCCAGTTCACCTCTGTAGACAAAGTCCAGTTTTCACCAGCCTTTCCCATACTGGCATTAAATGTGCCAGGCGACAAGGGCTAAACAAGACTACCCCCCTGCAGTGCTGTACTTCAAGTTAAGATTGCACGGTTTTAAACACACCGAGATTCCTTTTTCTCCCTATAAATCAGTTAGAGGATAGGGGCTACTTCCTAGGGATAATTTCATGGCAGAGCAAACCGTGCATTATTTCTTAGAGTACTGTAGAGATAACTGTAAATATTTACTTCTGGTCAGCCACAAGTTGAGGCACCTGACACACTTGTTCCGCCTTGCTAAAAGTTGCAAGTCTGTTTTAATTTTTAAATTTACTTTTTTTTTTTTTGTTTTTTAAGTCAGCGTCTGATATAGCCCAACCTAGCCTTGATCTGATGATCTCTGCCTCCACCTCCCGAGTGCTGGGATAGCAAGCATGTTCAAACGGGCCTGGAAACGAGTCTGCTTTAGTCTGTTTGTAAGCAGTGTGCTTTCTAGATTCTGCATTTATTAACCACGCCTTTGTTTCCTACCAAGTTCCTATACTGTGCATTACTTTATTATCCAAAATACGCTTTTTTAGAAAAAAAAAAAATCCCATGTTCAACATGTTATGGTGAATGTTTCGTGAATCTCTAACTTAGCCATTAATAAGTCACAGTAGGCAGAGTAAGAGTCTTAGTCTTCTCAAGCGGGAGAATGCTGGCGAATTCCGCCTATGTCATTAAGCTCAAAGGAAAAAAAATAGCAGGAGGCAAATGGGCACTAACCTGGAAAGTGAGAGTGCAGCAGATGTTGAGAGCTGAAGGGAAATAAATGCAAGGTTAGAAAAGCAAAGACGGCACGGACGCCACTGAAAAGTGCAGCGACGAAGCAAGAGGACATTCACGTGGTAACCAATAAGAAGCAGCGACTTCACGCGGTAACCAATAAGAAGCAGCGACTTCTCACGGTAACCAATAAGAAGCAGCGACTTCACGCGGTAACCAATAAGAAGCAGCGACTTCTCGCGGTAACCAATAAGAAGCAGCAACGCTAGAGGGTTTCCAGAAGAGCTCACACGCATGGAGGAAATCGTGGTGCTTGGATCCTAGAGTGGCTAGGATTTTTGAAATTTCAACATTCAGGCTTTCAGTATAATCCACAAGGGAAAAAATAAGTTGGTTAAAAGTTTTTGACCTTTGTCTGGCTTTAAAGAGGGATGGACTACAGAAATTCTATGTCCTGGGCTTCCCGAGTCCTCTAAATGCTAACAGGACACACAGAATGTCCTTGCTGTCGTACAGCTCCCTCCGTTAGAGACACTGTGTCCATTCAGGCCTGATGTCCCCACACCTGGAATGCTGGAGGCTCACAACGGGCATCCTGTATTTCTTCAATGCATGAGTGCTTGAATCTGTTTAACTAGGTTGTAATTAAAACAAGTTACACATAGATAAAGACAAATGACCCTGACAGAATAGAAAATCTATCCTAAGTACATTTTAAACCCAGTGTAGAATAGAACCTTGCAACCTGTAAGCAGGGTGAAACTTGATGTCCTTGGAGACCTTGTCTAACAGTGAGTGAGAGGCAGTGGTAGTGGTGATAACCGTGGCGGATGTTGCTTCCCTCGGAAAGAGCTGGTACCTGGGTAGAGTCGGGAAATTTAAGTATAGCTAGACATGGTGGTGCACAACTTTAATCCCAGTATTTGGATGGGGCACGGGGATCTCCTCTCTGATTTAAGGCCAGGCTTAGCTACACAGTGAGTTACAGAACAGCCAGGAATACACAAAGTATCTCAAAAAACAAAACGAGAAAGAAAGGGGTGGGAAAAGGCAAGACAAGGAAGGAAGGGAGAAGAGTGGAGAAGAAAGAGAGGAGAGGCAGCAGTGAGCATTAATTTAAAAGGAATCTTCTAAGCCGGCAAGATGGCCCAGTGGCTATGAGTGCTTGCCCGATGGACACAGTTCGATCCCCAGGACCCACAGAGGGCAGAGAAAACCCATTCCTGAAAGTTATCCCCTGACCTGCACTTGCACGCAGCACAGACACAATGACGAATGGACAACAGGCAAATTAGAAGGGTCCTATTGTGAGCTTTGAGTTCTCTGGAGCGATCACTCACATGACAACCTGAGTTCTGAATCTATCCAGAAAAGAACGAGGCAACTGTTACCAACAACACTGGGCTCTCTGCTGTGTTTGCAGGGCAAGATGAAAGCGAACTTCATTCCTGACAACCCACTTCTACAGTGTGCACATTTGCAGTTTAGGCTACGATAAGGTTCTATTTTTCCCCGTGGATTTAAAAAAACGAATGACAACAAAAACAAAATATTACACTGTGTCCCATTACTTCCATGAACATTTTGGGGAGTAGTTCAGCTTTCTGTGCCTTCGCTCTTTTTAAGCGGCGTACAGTTATAGAGCCAGTGCAGTCCCGGTTACACCCACGTCACTGTCATGCTGTATTTCTGGAAAGCATTAAATGTTTTATTTAAAAGTTAAGCTATTCCGTGCAGCAGTGTGAGGATCCTGAGTACACTGTCTACCACTCCCTGTTCTCCTCTGGCCAAGTGGAAGCCCTGACACTGGGGACACATTTCAAAGGGGTGGAAAGCAAATGTTAAGAAAAACAGGGGCTTAAAAAAGAAATGTGGGAAAAAACAGTATCAATCAATGCTACATTTGTTTAAAGAGACCATTGGCTTAAGTAAATCCTTGCATGGCTCTGTGAACAGACATGCGGAATTAACTAAATTGTGCTCTGAAGCCCAGGTGCTGCAGCTGTTCTTGAAAGCCATGTCAAGCCAGGAATCTGTCCAGCTGACATGGCTACAGAGAGCTGGGTCGCATAACTGTTCATGTTTCAATTTCATGCTTTTCTCAAATTGAGCTTTTCCCCCCAATGTGTTAGGAGGGAATATAGAGTTCCTGTCTATGAGCGAGAGAGCTGCCAAGTAGGGCAGGATAGAGAAGCATAACAGGGACAGAAAGGGAGACCCATACAGTGGAAAATAGACAGCCGGGGAACAACAGCTTTTAAACCCTCTTTGGGTGTCGAAGATTCTAGTTCATAGGAAGGCAGGTTTCCCTTCTGAGAGTTAGTGATTGTTGGCGGCAGGAGCTTCTCAAAAGAGATGTGCTGTAATTTGGGAGTTAAGGTTAAACTGGCATAAACATATTCTCAGATTAAGCAACTTTCTCCACTCTCTGAAGCCTCCTGGTAAATCAAGTAAATGCCAGGCTCCAAGCAGAGCCTTGCAAAGGAGAGAGGCTTCAAAATAAGATTTCTATCCCTACGCATTCTGTATTATCACAATGCATTTTCAGTTTATATAAAAAGTCTGAGAGGAGCCCTACCTCACTAGTGCCATACAGGAGTGTGAAACTTGAATAAACTTGGATACTAACAGAAGGATTTGCAGCATGAGCAAATACCTATGTTACAATTAGAATCTGTTATTATCCAGAAGCCATTTTAACAAGATATATATTATATATATATATATATGTATGTATGTATATGTATACACACACACAATACACACATACAAATAAAGGGGAAAAAAACCCTGGTGAAACCAATCACTTACTAGCAAGAGAGAACAGTTATATGTGACTTTCTAAATGAGGCCCTTTACTTTCTTACATTTTCTTACAATAGTTATTTGCTAATCTAATTTAGGCTAGTATCTTCCTGTAAATTTGTATGTGTTCATTTTTGTTTTGCTATGGTTAACATTTACTGTAGAAAATAAAACTGAACACCAAGCACTATGAAGTTCATATTCTGCTTGTGACAGCTATGGAAAATAACTTTATATAGATTTAATTTTTATTCAAACGAACTGACCATCAGAAGAGGATCTAGGAGTTAGGAATAAGGTCGCATGGGCCCTCTCATTCTGTCATTTTAGAACAGGAGCTGGCTCCCTTCAGAGTCCTTTGTCCAGTTGCCAACCATTCCCCAAGCACTAGGATAGCCTGGTGACAGAGCACTGCCTGTGCTCTGATTTAAGAGGAATCTGAAGGACAAATAAACCGGGTGTCACCCTAGTGTGGCTGGAGAGCAGCTCCAAACCAATTCACAGAGCAAGCCCAGGTTACCCCATGGTTGATAATACCCATTCTCCAGGCTCAGTTGTAAGCGCAGGTCAGTGAATGTCCCCAAGAGAGCCCAGCCTTACAGACCCACTTCCGCACTGTGTTCTCACTGCACTGTCCCTGCTGTTCGGCTTCTGAAAATGTTTCACACGATCCATTCTGTGTGAATGTGACCAGAACCTGCCTCTAGGGGAACCATGAAAAGACGAAAGATTGTTTCTCCTTACACAGCTCTGCACCAAATGATCTGCTGAGCTACTCAAGGGGCCCAGCCGTGCAGCACCCACACCACACCGATAACATCTGGCACTACCCAAATCAGAAAAGTATCTCTTAAAGAAGCACATAGCCCATATGTGTGCTTGTTTGCCTGGGAGCGATTCTAGTTTAAAAGTACAACTTTGTCCCCAATTACAAGTGGACTTAGGAGTCCATTTAATTACTCTGTTAGCAGGCAAATGATCTACCATCTAACAGCACATAAATGGGCTCTCTCTCCCAGGTCAAAGTTTCTTTTGAGACTGTCTGTCACAAAGATTAACACACATTTCTCTTTAAAAGAAAGGAAGAAAGAAAGAAAACAAAACAAAACTAATGCTGGCTGGCCATTATGATGTACACCTGTAACCCCCATATTTGGGGGGGGTGAACTAGAAAGATTAATCATTTGAAACCCAATCAGGGATGGTGGCACACGACTTTAATGCCAGCACTAGGGAGGCGGAGGCAGGTGGATCTCTGTGAGTTGGAGGCCAGACTGGTCCACAGAGTGAGTTCCAGTACAGCCAGGACTAACCAGAAAGACCCTGTCTCAAACAAACAAACAAAACAAACAAAAATCTGAAGCCAGCCTAGATTACATAGTAAGATCTTTTCTCAAAATGTTTTGTAACATAGCTAATGAACAATATATGTTTCCTATGTATAAGCCCGTCATCTTGATAAAGACTATCTGGGATTTAAAGCCTAAAGACAAAGTCCGATGGCCAGTACTGGGTCGAAGAAAACAGGTGCTGACTGATGACCTTCAGTGTCTCCACTGAGAAGAGACAATGACAGCAACTGAAGCTAACTTGTCATCTTCATACTCAGGACAGACTGGTTCACAGCAGTATGAAAACTTACAGAATCACTGCCATTTCTAGACGGACATGACCCACGTTATGCCGATCTGTGGCCATGCTGCAATTCCTTGCCCAAGATCTTTTCTCCTAGACACCATCTCCAGCTCTGAGATTTTTCAACTGATACAAAGGCGCAGCTCCTCTGTAGACAGAACTGTCGACCCACCTTGTGGTATCAGTACAGAACCACAAAGTGAGCATCAGAGCAGCGGGCCTCACATCTCCCCTCCCACCGACCGCCAGCACTGCTAGCCATTTCATTCTTGGGTTTTCTGAGTTTGAGCTTATGTGTTAACCACCGGGTGAGTCTCACCATGACATGAATGTAAAGGAGTTTAAAGAGCAAATGGTAAGACTATGAATGCTGCATGTGCCCCTTCAGGCTTACACATCATACAGCTCACCATCCAGACAATATTTGAGCACCCACTGCGTGCTAGACACTGTGCTATTTGCTTTGGGATCTGTCATCAAACCAAACAGAAAAAGATCCTAATCCCATGGGATTTACATCCTAGCAAAATATATAGATACGCGATTATTAAAATAGACTTGAAACTATTAAGTACTGTTTTTTTTTTTTTTTTTTTTTTAAAAAAAAGGAAAAAGAAAAGGGGCAGGTGGGAGGAGTTTGGGGATGCTGGGAGGGGAAGAAATCTTCACCCGTGGTCAGATTACCATAGCACTCCGCAGTTTACTGCCTAATGCACGTGTAAGGACAGAGAGGGTGGACACAGGAGCTCTGTGAGCAAGACAGGCATCTCAGGAGAGACCCTAGAGGTGGGAGGAGCCAGGCCATGGGGAATCCGTAAGACAGTTTAAGGTCATTAGATTCTCTTTCCTTTTAAGATTACCTATGATGCTTATTTTGAATGAAAAAAAGAAAAGAAAACTTAAATGAATAAATTGTAGGAATACTAAAACTATTCCGGGGGAAGGGGGTAAAATGCTAACAGGAATTTTGATCAAAAATCCCTCACTTTACTGAGGCAGAATTAAGTGCTTATAAACGCTCTCTGAAGTTAACTGTGGCAAGCAGGAAGTATAGCATCTTAACAGAAGACCCCCGAGTGTGGTATACAGGGGACAAGAATGTTAATCCTGCAGCTGCCGCCTTGAAAGCACTTAATCCTCCCATAATAAACACCTAAGACCCACTCGCAGAGCTCCTGTTAGCATTCTCTTATGAAAGGCACGAGTGGGTCGTGCTAATGTAAGCAAACAAATCTAATCCGGTACCTGTAAGGCAAAAGTGGGACTGGCTGCTGCTTATTGCCGTATACAAACTTAATTACCTTGGCAACTGTGACAGCGGAATGAAGACATTTTGGGACCTATGTAACAGATCATGCAGTTTCAAAACAATGAAAATGTAAGAAGGATTTGTGCATCATATCAACTCTCCGGCGGGTAAGAGCACTGCCGAGTCAATGAGGCCATGGAGATGGCTCAGTAGCAAAGGTGCTTGCAGCCGAGGATGATAGAGCCCATGTGATAGAGGAACTGATGCCTCCGCATTGTCCCTTGACCTCCTCACAGAGGTGGCCTGGGCTAGAGTGTTGGTACTAAGGACAGGGAGAACTGGTCAGATTCAGGTAGACTTTGAATGGCAAGCTACCAGAATTTGCTGACTCTATCAGGGGTGCGATGTCCACGGAGGAGCTAAGGAACACTCAAGGTTTGAGGCCTGACTCTCTGGAAGGGCAGAGTTGCTATATCCTAAGATGAGGACAGACGGGGACAGAGCAAGTTTGGAGATGTGAGATCGGGACTTTGTGGCTATTCACATTCCGTCTGAAACAGCCAACAGTCATGGAAATGCGGTATTTAAGTAAGCATTTGGTCTACTGCTCTGGTGAATTCAGTAAGGGGTCTGGACTAGAGATGGAGTCTCTGCTATGTGTGTTGTTTGAACTCAGGACAATGAGACAACCAACCAACGGCTGTGCAGGGCAGACAGAGGCGGGACTTTAGGATTCCTGGGCTTGGGACCAGGAGGAGAGGAAGGAGACTGGCCATGCCTGGAGAGTATGGAGGAGAGGAGAAACATCACAGCTGAGAAGAGTGCAGGACAGAGAGGCAGGGCTGCCATGTGAAGTTGCCTGGAGAGCATGGATGGGAGCATGGCCCAGTCGAGCGGCCCTCTGAGTCCAGAGAATCAAAAGAACCAAGGAGTAGGACTTGCACATGCCCGTGTTAGGGTAGAGTAGGGAGGAGCCTGGCAAAAACCTTTGGAGTGGAAAGATGGGGAGTGACAGGGAGTACTGGGGAGGTCACCCCTGGGAGTCACATGGAGTGTAATGAAAAGTCTCGTAAAGAAGACAGCCGTGGAAGAGGACGGTTCATGGGAACTGACTGCTTAGAGACTAATGATTCACCTCATCTCATCCATGAGCCTTGCATCCACATACCAAGGTTGTGAGCAAATAGACTTTTAAAAAGAGGTTGATTCTTCCTTTTTAAAAAGTCAACTGCAACTGGTCACCGTAGTACATGCAAGTATCCCTGTACTTGAGAGGTGGAGGCATTAAGACTAGAAGTTCAAGATCAGCCTAAGCTACATAGAACACACACACACACACACATACACACACACACACACACACACACACACACACACATACACACACACACACACACACACATACACACACACACACACACACACACACACACACACACACACACACACACACACACACATACACTCCACACACACAACACACACACACACACACACACACACACACACACACACACACACACACACACACACCACACACACCACACACACACATATACACACACACACACACACACACACACACATACACACACACATATACACACATACACATGTACACACATACACATACACACACACACCACACACACTCTCTCTCACACACACACACACAACATCAAATGCAAAAAATAAATAAATAAAACTTCCAAACTTGCTTTGTGAGTAAGCATATGCATTCTCTTTCCAATTATGGACAGAGCCCAGAGAGTCCCTCATTATGCTTCTGAAGTTCAAAGGAAACCAACTGAAAAATTCATCCCCTAGTTGATCAAAGCTCCAGTTTTAACATAGTACTTCATGCTGAAGGCCCAGTGTCACAAAACCTTTTCTATTTCTCTAAGAAAAATTATCTTTCTCCTGTGAATCTGTAAACCAGGAGTTAAAATGATTTACTTAGCCTACTTTACAGGTTTATTGAAAGAGCCAGATTAAGTAATATATGAATTAACTAATCATAAACCGTATAACCGGACACACCCATTTCTCTGAATATTTTCATTTTTTAGTACCAACGAAAATTAGGGAAAAAAAATAAGAAAAGTAGGGCTTAGTGACACACGCCTGTAACCATGGAGGCAGAGGGAGGAAAGTCACAAAGGACAGTCTAAGTTACATAGACAGTCTCAAAACGCGGGTGAGGGGGGCTGGGGATACACAGTGAATGCTTCCTCCACTAAGAAACTGTAGCAGAGGGAAGTTGACAAAGCCGACTCTTTCCCAACAGACCCATATTCCAACAAAACTAATCTGTTGTGGAGACACCTGGAAGAATGAGGAGGGACTACCACATCAGGTTTGCTTCCTACGAGTGCCCCAGGGCTCCAGTGCCTGCCCTCGAGCTTGACCATGCTTTCCCATTGCCAGCCCCGATGCCTCCTACCACTCTAGCTTGTTCTCAACAGAAAATTCATGGAGCAAAGTTACTCTTAAATCCAGACATGGTCCCCCTTTCATACCGACTCCTTGGCTCAATTACTTTCTGAACTGTGCAGAGGAACCCATTAAGGAATCATGGTGTAGTTATTCGATGACTCTCTAGGCCTAGTAACTTTGTGAACCACTGTTACTTTCACCAAAGTTTTAAATGAAGAAAAATTGCAGATATCCCAAAGTAGACTATAAGGTTTAAACAAAAACAAACAAACAAACAAACAAACAAACAAGCCACTCAGGTCTACACATGTAATTAGTACATACACAAAAGAAAAACTGAAGCAAATGCCATTTTTGTTCATTATTGAACTGTATTTATTTTCCAGCACAAAGAGTAAAGACAAACAGGAGGAAGAGGAGGAGCACAAGGAGGAGGAGGAAGAGGAAGAAGAGGAAGAGGACAACACAGAGAGCACCTTTGAGTACATTTTGCCAAGGGTGAATCCTTGGTACTGCTCATTGGTGACTCGGTATAAACAGGCTGAGTAGTGACACAGAAGAAAACAATATACATGGCTGGGCACTGAAATCCTAATTTCCCATAAAACTTTCAGGCTCTTCTCCAATTTAAATCTTCCCTGTCATTTCTCAGATACTTCTCTGAAAAGAAGTCTTGTTTTTCCAGAAGTATCTCACACATAGATACAATTGTTTCTTTGTGGTAGTCACTGTCCTTTTGTTACCTACTTAATTTCTGCATCCATCTGTTCAAAATTATTAAATATTAACAAGGTCATTACCCTCGACTTATCCCTGAATATGATCAGCAAGATCCTTCTGGAAGTGATGTATCAGATCCTTTTATTACATCTATTTACTGGGGGGTGGGGGGGCTAGAGGATGACCACCTTCGGGGGTTGGTTCTCCCCTCCCTCCATGGGGGGTTCCAGGCATCAAACTCAGCTGTCGGCTCGGCACCAATGCCTCTCTCCGTTAAGGCGGCTTACCCATTTCAAATATCTTACCTTGATATAATTCGTTCTGAGATTTTAGTCGCCTTTTTAAAAACTGCCTTGCTGGGATTTTAAAGATGCAGAGGCACACCACCAGACCCTTTGTTTGATTTGTTTGTTTGTTCCTGATGGGGAGCTGCTCTTGTTGTTTGAAAGACCTTTCACTGCCAGAGTCTGGGGGCAGACTTCCTTCTGACATGTCCTGCTCATCTAGATAGAGCTCCCTGAGAGACCTGAGACTTACCACAAAGAGCAAAGATGCACACTTACCAAGTGAACATAAGGCACAAAGTATCCAAAGAGAGCAAGTGGTATCCCAGCAGCCCACACGGCATAGGCGGTCTCCTTGAAGAGGGCAAAGTTGAAGATTTTTTTGGGAGGACTAAGCTTTCTCCTGGAGAAGAAGGAACTTCTGCTGTCCTCACTCTTTTTCTCTTTGCTGCTGGGAACAAGAGGTCGGTAGGTGAAGCCAGCCAGAAAGAGAACGAACATGAAGATGCAGAGAATTCGCAGTGTGTAACAGAGGCCCACGGTGGAGGTCAGATTCCCTAGCAGCAAAGGCAGCAAGATTGTGAAGACGCTGCTGCCAGCCGTGACGATGCCGTTGACTAGTCCCAGGCGCTTCTTGAAGTAGTGTCCCAGAATGACCAGCGACGGCTGGTAGGCAAAAGAGCAGCCGCAGGCAAACACGACTCCATAGGTGAAGTACAGGGGCTCGATGGAGCTGCACGAAGACCAAAGACACAGAACAGAGCTTTAAGCTTCTCTTCATGGTGCTTGGCAGAAGAAAACCTCATACAGGGGCTGGAGAGATGGCTCAGCAGTTAAGAGCATGGGCTGCTCTAGCAGAGGCCCTGGTTCCCAGCACCCACACGGCAGTTCAGGATCACCATGACTCCAATCTCGGAGGTATCAAAGAGCCTCCTCTGGCCTCTGTGGACGCTAGCCATGCACATGGTGTGCATACATAACTGCAGAATTAAACACTCACACACATAAAAGAGAAAACAAACCTTAAAAGGAGTTCCCTTAGCCAAAACAGATCTTGTCAATATTTTCTGAAAATTTAAAAAAAAAAAAAGTGGGGAAAGGCTTAATAAATCAAGAACACAGCAGTAAAATATTTTCCTTTAGTCTGGATGTGTGAGAAATGACCATTGAGGTCACCAGTGCCTTGCTTCCCGTTCCCTGCCGTGGATTTCTGCTGAACCATATACAGCATTGAGTAAGAACTCTGCTCTTCACGGCTCACGGAAAGCCTCCGGGAAGGGACAATAAAACCTTGTTCAATAGCACTTTAAATTACAATCTGACTGTGCACACTCATTGTCCTTTGGTCCTTCCCGGTGATTACTAAGCAGTGTACGTAAAGGAAGGACGGGGTCTGGTACTCTCCTCAGCGTTCTATCAAGAACATCTGCATGGGAGAGCAGCTGTACCTCCACCCCGCACTGTCCCATGGCTGTCGACCAACCTTCGCCCTGTACTGCGCTGTTCCCAGCATTGTGCAAGATGACGAGAAATCATATTCCGATTGCACTAAGACTGAATTAAGTGTGATCAGAAGTGACTTCAGTCTGCCCGTTCTTAAAGTAACTTATTATGCCTCAGAAGAATCATAAAATATAAGAACTTTTACTTTAATCAAGTAATTGTGTATCTCTAGGACAGTGACGGGGTGTGTGCTTTGAAACAATTTAGGTAGGTAAGGACTAAACGGAAACAAATTAAAAGTTGTCGCTCTTTTCTTTCTTTTTGCAAAGTCAATTCAGATGGTTATTTATCGGTAGTAAAGCCAACTAAGAAA